>NW_028190413.1:42500-53469 GCF_048542155.1 Nylanderia fulva | reverse complement strand
TCAAACCACCTCGTCGTCTTTTCAAGAATTGGACGCATTTCCTCAAAAAATGCGCAGCTGAACACACAAAGATTCTCGAGTTTTAAACGGACGGTCGCTGATGTCGCTTGACACCTTTTGCCCCCGGCATTTTTTCCGCTTTCTAGACGGTGACAATTCTTCACAGCGCGCGAACACGCATCTCGAGGAACCGATTCGAGAGCTTCGAACAACGGAATTTGCGGGTCCTCACCTGTTTTTCAATCGCCATGCCTTCCGATTAGCATTATCCAATTTTGCGACACCATGAACGAGAATGTCACTTGAGCATCTCCTCGGCGACCGCTTAGAGCCTCAGCGAGGCGATATGGGAGCTGGGGGCCGATTCTCTTTGTCGCGAATTTTCTTAGTTCGCACAGCGGACTCGCTCGTAGCCTTCGTTAGATTCTAATAAGGCGGATACTACGGTGGCACTTCGACTAACGGCGCTTATTATCGAGCGTGAGGCGAGTGTTTTCCACTCTAAGATCTATGCTCAATTCGTAGCATAATCCGGAAATAGAGTTAATGGTATCTACGCGCGCCATGAGGCCTTGATGCTACAAAAAGCATACGCTAAAAGGTATTGAGATCTTGGTTTTTAATAATAAGCGAAGTCAAATCGATCTCGAAAAGATTCCCCTTTCATCGAGGTTCCCGGAAAAGGTCGGGATTTTAAATCGCGGTAATTGCTGAGCTAAAAAGATGACGATCTATTGTACTCATAATCCGATGCGCGGGACTATGACATCGATGGTGGCAATTTCCGAATCTCCTCGCGGCGTTCCGTCCATGTAGTCCACGTGCCTTCGTAAATCTCCTGGGACGCTCGACCTCGGCGTCTCGGAAGGTAGCTTGATGTTAGCCCCACTCGTTCGCTCTAATGGACGATCTGCACAGTTGCGTTTTGTTCACACGAGGTAGTCCAGTTCTCCGGCAAGGTCCCTAGCCGTTGCCGTATTTTGCGGCAGTGTAATTTCCTTGCGATCTGCTTAAATTAGTGAGACGTTCGCTCGATATTGGTTGCATCAGAATGATCTTTCTGCAGCCAGAGTCTCGCTCATGGTAAAAAAGCTCCGCTTTGAACTCTCCTGGCTTCGAGGGTAGGCGCCCTGTCACCGGCGCTTGTAGTGTAGGGAGGTCCACAGACCATATTCCGGCACGAGTCACCCCCGATCCGGCTCGGAAGGACCAAATTTTAATGTTCGTGATTCGAGTAGTTCACTCGAATGTCCTTGACGCGGTTTTTCGGGCGGGTTCCGCGCCTCGATAACGCTGATGAATTTCTATGAGAGAGACGGGCCGGTATAGCGTTTGAGAAGAGACGAGAGGAGACGAGTGATAGAACTTGAGAATGAACGATAGATAGACAGAAAATGATATTGGACCGCGACTCGCGAGACGGATATTGAAAGAGTAGCGAGCGAGGATTGAGACAGAATTTTATAAATGCACCATGGTTTCACAATCAAATTACAACACTGGTCGCATTTATTTCACTTTGTCCGAATTAAATAATAATGGATGCGAATCGTATACGGCGACGGCGACACTTAGATAGAGTTCCGCGTTTCCCGTTACTAATGATAATTCCGCCAGTTTGTTCGAATTCTCAAGGTGCGGAACGCGATCTCGATCGTATGAGTTCTCGTTTGGCTTCTGACAAAGATCGCGGAACGCCGGTTTTGTTGGCTCCTCAATTTGCCCATGCGAGAAGAAGCAAAAAAACAGTTTGTGACCGGGAAACACTTCAAGGTGTTTTCTTCGTGCGAAAGTCTTGATATAGACAAGCGAATAGAACAAGAGACCTTGAAACAAGTCGAAGGTACTTTCGCAAAAACGAGAGCTGTCGAACCGAGGCATGCCAAAATATTAATTTTTAAGACGATAATCACCACGACGCCGTTACTGCGAGCTGACAAACAGAATAACGCGAGTAATTTAAAAATATTGACACAATAAGCAAGATCGAACGACTTGGCGGACCGACAATTTGAACGCACATAAAATTTTCAAATAGATAGACTCGAATTTATAAAAGTGTTGACGGTCCCTTAACATATAGTCTATTTAACTCAATCAAGGAAGACTTCCAATTTTTCCCTCGTACGCGACACTACAGTCATCACAAGTCTATACTTATACATATCTAAAGAGGTAGGATGTATGTAATCAACTTTATATTAATTCTAAGTCGAATCACTAATTAATACTTTGAATAATCACAGATTCTAAACAATCAATCCAGCTATCCTTTTTTTTTATTCATATATTTATCACCTTTCAGTTGTAAATTATTTGTTCAATTTCAGGTGTACTTACAAACAGCACTTCTATCATTACCGTTAGAAATACTTGATATTATGGTATTCTCACTAACTCCGGATCCCGAAGCCACAACTCAAGCCTCAGGATTCGTTTCCTTAATATTATGGATAGAACGACCGACTTTATATTTCCTATCAGGGCAACATTGTATCACCGATAAGAGATAATTAAACGAGTCTCACCATTTCTTATATCCAGTTAACTTAGTTGTTTAATTAATTAACACGCATCAATATAATCACAGTTATTATCATCTATATTAATCAAACAAATGTTTTACGTGTTTATATTCCATCACTGTATTAACCAGGTAAGATAAATCACCTTGAAGTATTTATTTTGTCTAGTTAGATTATAGTTTCTTATTACTATTCTTATTCTGATTAATATTTGATGTGTAGATCTAGCACAGTGCAAGAAGACAAATTACTGCTACGATTATAGTCGTATATTAACTCAGTTCATGGGAGACTTCTTTTTATTCTTTCATAGCGACAATGGCAAGTTCTCACAAGGTTCATACGTATATATATTTAAAATAAGGTATGTGTGGTATTCTTGTATAATTCTTATAAGTCTAATAACCACTTACCATTTGAAATACAAGTGGCTACAGCGAACGGATCCAAACTATAATGTATTTATAATAGTTATCACGTTTCACAAATTATAAATTAATATTTGTTCAATTTCAGGGTTGTGTAAAACAACGCTTCTCACATTCCACGCCTTTAAAAAAAAGAAAGTACTACATATTATATATCTCTCACTAACAACAACCAAAGCACCACTATAACAGGGCCACGTATTCAGCTCAATAATCTTTCCTACATATTATAGATAAAAGACCAGCTATGTGACTATAAAGACAACAACTGTGTCCACCCAATAAGAGAATTAATTAGCAGAGACCACACATTCTTATATTCAGATCTAACTTAATTATTTAGTCGTTTTATATAACGTATCAAGGAAATCACAGTGTATATCATATATAGATAACACTTTTTTACTGTGTGTGCATCCATTACTGTATCTCAAATAACAAGTAATATAATCACTCTTAACTAGTCATTTATCTAATTATATTAAACATTATTAATATTATTAATTCTAAGTTAATATTTAATGTTTTTGAAGATCTTAACAGCATAAGAGCAATTTAATGCTACAATTATAGTCTAGATTCACTCAATTCAAGGAAGACTTCTTACTTTTCTTCATAACGCGTTCCTTTATGTTCAGATATAGAGATCAGATATATATAATTGTATAAGTAGGTCAGCAGTTGTACAATTATTGAATTTCACACAACGTCTTATATCGAGTCTAAACTCAATTAGATAAGTATATGCATGTATATTGAATACACATACACACATTAATACCTATTATAACTATTGCCTCCAATGTCTAATTCCCTAATGTTATTTTAATATATTCTCTTTTATAACAACCTATCACTGTGTTACGCACAAAGAAAGTACAAGACCCTCTCAGTCATAGTTATATTATTTCAAAATGGGTTAATAATAATTGTTAATTATCATTGTCACTCTGGAGATTACAACTAGGTATACAGATGATAAAGGCACTTATCAGGCCATCAATATTTTCGCCTGATTTATCGAGTAATTCATACGATATGCAGATACATTTATGTAAGTTCAATACCTATACACATCAGATATTGTTCGATATATATGTCTAACAACCAGCAATTTATTAGTGAAGAATTCTAACAATACTAAATTTCCTTTTAATCATTTTCAGATAAAGGATGGCCAGAGGAATAGCTGCGCCATCAAGGGGGACGCAAAAGTATAAGGAATACTAATATAGTTTAACTAAGAGTCACCTATAGTTTAAGACCAGTTTAGTTGAGATATGGTTTCTAATACCACATTCAATTAAATGTTAATGACTTTGTTTATAGTATAATAATAATAATAAAGAATCCTATATGTCACATCACATTTCACAGTCTACCTTGTTTTAAGTATATACAAGCACTAATTTACAAGTATTCAAACTCAACTGTTTACACCAATTTAATAAATCAATTATTAGTTAAATTGAGTCAATAATGTCTAGTATAGCTATATAAAATTTATTATACAACTATTATATAGATCAAAAAATTCGCGGTTTTCCTCATCAACCAATAAACGATTGCCAGCGTATAGCAAGCAAGCTGCCAACCTGGTTGAGCACGCGCGCACTGCGCAAAGCATATGCGCCGTAACAAAAGCTGCCACGTGTAATTTATTTCGATACACTAATATAGCAAAGATATTAAAAATCTATCTAAATTAGATTATAAGCACTTGCACAAATACGTGTCTATTGTTCATGAGGCAGTAAAATGCACTTAGTTTAATTTATTAAGTATTTAAAAGTCAATATTTGAATGAAAATTACTGAAATTGACAGAGCCAATAAGAGGCTGCTAACATGCACCGACACAATGTGGCCAACCTACTTTTGAGCACGCGAGCGCATTATTCTAGTGTATAATTGTAAAAGTTTAATAGTCAATTTAAACAATAATAAGCGAATTTGATTTATATAGAACTTTAAACTCACTTAATAAAAAACGGTCAAGGCAATTCCAAATTCTCCAAAATCTTTACTATCTTATATCTGGCAGGAGATTTTAAATCACCATTGCAACTCCTTTTCTTTGTTCAACCAAAAATTATATCTCATACACAAGAAAAAATTCCTATGGCTACGTAAATCGCATGAAACAGAGTACATTAAAAATATTGATCCTATCGAATTGAAAACAACATCATCGACAAATATTGTTGATAACACTGTTTCTGCCAACAGTTTTCGTTATGCTACACATAACCCTTTACAACAAACTAACCAGAAATGGTTTTATTAATTTAACTGATAAAAAAAATTCCCCCAATGTAACCAATCTATTACAATTGGGAGGTGAATTTAGTCTCCCAGTTAACTTAAATAAAAAAGTAGCTATACACGAATTCATCAAAGATATAGAAAGCAATTCTAATGGGATCAGAAATCTTACTTCGATTCGTAATGCTGCCATTCCACAATTTTCATTATTTTTAAACAATAACGACAAAAAACGGACATACAAGAAAAATTATTTCACATGCATAAAGACACAATTAAATTCTGCAATCAAAATCCTAATATTTTATTTACTAGAGCAGATAAAGGCAGCATTACAGTCGCACTAGAAAAAGAATTTTATATAAAAAAAGTTGAGAGTTTCCTAGAAGACGATTCTAACGTATACCATAGTTAAAAACAATCCATCAACAAAAATAGAAATAGACCTCAATATTTGTTTAAAAACCATGGTTGAAAAAAGACTTCATCAACAAAAAAGAATATTATTATTTATTTTCAAGCGACTCTCTTCTCCTAAAGCCTATTGGGCTCCCCAGATCCACAAGGAAAATATTCCTTTAGATTAATAGTTTCCTCAATAAATACTTCTCTATATAATATTGCTTCTTTTCTTTCATAAAATTTTAAAAGATAGCCTTCCTAGAGCGGACAGTTTTGTAAATAACAGTTTTGATATATGCAACATTCTATCAGGGAAAACAATACAAGATACCGACATAATAGTTTCATTGGACGTTGTTTCATTATTTACTAATGTTTCCGTAGATCTTTGCATTAAACGGTATCAATAATAGATGGCATTTTATAGAGTCACACACAAAGATTCCAAAAATGAATTCATAGGTATGATAAAATTTATATTAACTTCTACATTTTCACTTTTAATAACATAACTTACAAACAAATTTATGGGACTCCTATGAGTTCCCCACTTTTCTCCGATCATTGCCGATATAGTCATGCAGGACTTGGAAACATTAGTAATTAGTAATTTAAATTGCGAAATGACTTTCTATTTCCGTTATGTAGACGACATTATTTTATGCACTTCCGCTGACAATATTACATATGTTTTGAACGAATTCAACAATTATAACGATAGACTACAATTTACATTGGAAAAAGAGGATAATCGTTGTATAAGCTTTTTAGACATAATGATCAAAGTAATAGATAATAAAATTTATTTAGATTGGTATCACAAAAAGACATTCTCAGGTAGATTACTTACATTTTTTTAAAATCATCCGACTTGTCAGAAAATAGGAACAATTTATAACTTGGTAGATAGAGCTTTATTACTATCACATCCGCAATTTCACAAAAAAAATATAGAGAAAGCTATTAACATTTTGCTATCCAACGGTTATCCTCTTGATCTAATTTTCACAGAAATAAAACGCAGATTAAAAAATCTCTCAACTAAAAAATTTAACAAGCCTAATAATAACAATATAACAGATACCAATAATACTAATACTAACATTAAATATTTTGTCATACCATATATAGAATCAATATCTGAGAAAGTTGCTTCAGCAATAAGAAGACCTGACGTAGTGGTAGGATATCGTTGCATTAAAAAATAGATGACTTCATAAAAGTTCAAAAGGACAAAAATAATTAATTAATGAAAGGCTCGTATAAGTTAAACAAAATTAAACAATCATATATAGTAGGCCAACTAAACGAGCAAATAAATAAGATGTAAAAATTTTTTTATTAATAGTTAAATCATTAAATTAACATTCCGTTACAGAATCGATATAAATTGTAAACGTTTCGACTGCACTACAGTCTTTATCAATACATAAAAATTAAATATTAAAATATAAAGTTAGATGTTAAAAATACAAAGTTAGTTAAATATTAAAATATAAAATTGAAACGATTCTTCGCTGTTGACCAATAGATATGCAAGGCGATTGGTCTGAGATGCCAAGTTATGCGACATTTGAGCATGCTACGGATATAATACGCGAATTAAATCAATGTCAGAGAAAATTAAAAAATCTTTCAACTTACATTATCGTTTTAACAAGTCCTTTTCCCCGATATTTCAAGTGTGTGTTGCGAAGTCTGAATACCAAATGTCAAAATAGAGAGCGTGATGTATTTATTTATTACCAATGTTTTTTCTAAATTATGATTCAGCAAATTTTTTAAGTATGTCAAAATAACTACTGTCTAACAATTCGGTGTCTGTATTTAAATTAATTCCATTTTTCTGTTCTTTAATGTGGATCATTTCAGATATTAGTCTTTTATGGTAATTCTTTTCATGATCCATAATTTTAATATTGTCCCAGTCAAATGTATGTTGTTCGTTTAGAATGTGTTCCGTGATAACCGAATGTCTAGCAGAGTCTAATTTAATATTATTTTTATGTTCTTTAAGTCTCGTTCCTAACTGTCTTTTTGTCTGTCCGACATATGTGGCGTCACAATCGTTGCAATTCAATTTGTAAATAACGTTAGAATTCGTGGGGCAATTATTTTTGTCCTTTTGAACTTTATGAAGTCATTTCAATTTTTTAATGCAACGATATCCTACCACTACGTCAGGTCTTCTTATTGCTGAAGCAACTTTCTCAGATATTGATTCTATATATGGTATGACAAAATATTTAATGTTAGTATTAGTATTATTAGTATCTGTTATATTGTTATTATTAGGCTTGTTAAATTTCTTAGTTGAGAGATTTTTTAATCTGCGTTTTATTTCTGTGAAAATTAGATCAAGAGGATAACCGTTGGATAGCAAAATGTTAATAGCTTTCTCTATATTTTTTTTGTGAAATTGCGGATGTGATAGTAATAAAGCTCTATCTACCAAGTTATAAATTGTTCCTATTTTATGACAAGTCGGATGATTTGAAAAAAATGAAAGTAATCTACCTGAGAATGTCTTTTTGTGATACCAATCTAAATAAATTTTGTTATCTATTACTTTGATCATTATGTCTAAAAAGCTTATACAACGATTATCCTCCTTTTCCAATGTAAATTGTAGTCTATCGTTATAATTGTTGAATTCGTTCAAAACATATGTAATATTGTCAGCGGAAGTGCATAAAATAATGTCGTCTACATAACGGAAATAGAAAGTCATTTCGCAATTTAAATTACTAATTACTAATGTTTCCAAGTCCTGCATGACTATATCGGCAATGATCGGAGAAAGTGGGGAACCCATAGGAGTCCCATAAATTTGCTTGTAAGTTATGTTATTAAAAGTGAAAAATGTAGAAGTTAATATAAATTTTATCATACCTATGAATTCATTTTTGGGAATCTTTGTGTGTGACTCTATAAAATGCCATCTATTATTGATACCGTTTAATGCAAGATCTACGGAAACATTAGTAAATAATGAAACAACGTCCAATGAAGCTATTATGTCGGTATCTTGTATTGGTTTTCCCTGATAGAATGTTGCAATATATCAAAACTGTTATTTACAAAACTGTCCGCTCTAGGAAGGCTATCTTTTAAAATTTTATGAAAGAAAGAAGCAATATTATATAGAGAAGTATTTATTGAGGAAACTATTAATCTAAAAGGAATATTTCCTTGTGGATCTTGGGGAGCCCATAAGGCTTTAGGAAGAAGAGAGTCGCTTGAAAATAAATAATAATATTCTTTTTGTTGATGAAGTCTTTTTTCAACCATTTTTTAAACAAATATTGAGGTCTTTTTCTATTTTTGTTGATGGATTGTTTTTAACTATGGTATACGTAGAATCGTCTTCTAGGAGACTCTCAACTTTTTTATATAAAATTCTTTTTCTAGTGCGACTGTAATGCTGCCTTTATCTGCTCTAGTAAATAAAATATTAGGATTTTGATTGCAGAATTTAATTGTGTCTTTATGCATGTGAAATAATTTTTCTTGTATGTCCGTTTTTTGTCGTTATTGTTTAAAAATAATGAAAATTGTGGAATGCAGCATTACGAATCGAAGTAGATTTTCTGATCCCGTTAGAATTGCTTTCTATATCTTTGATGAATTCGTGTTAGCTACTTTTTTATTTAAGTTAACTGGGAGACTAAATTCAACCTCCAATTGTATAATAGATTGGTTACATTGGGGTGAATTTTTTTATCAGTTAAATTAATATAAACCATTTCTTGGTTAGGTTTGTTGTAGAAGGGATTAATGTGTAGTCATAACGAAAACTGTTGGCAGAAACAAGTGTTATCAACAATTGTGTCGATGATGTTGTTTTTAATTTCGATATAGGATCAATATTTTTAATGTACTCTCTGTTTCATGCGATTTACGTAGCCATAGGGAATTTTTTCTTATGTATGAGATAATTTAATTTTTGGTTGAACAAAGAAAAGGAGTTTTCAATGGTGATTTAAAATCTCCTGCCAGATATAAGATGGTAAAAGATTTTGGAGAATTTGGAATTGCCTTGACCGTTTTTTATTAAGTGAGTTTAAAGTTCTATATAAATCAATATCTCTATGTTAAGAATTTCAGTTTTGATATTATGCAACAAAAATAATTGCCCCCACGAATTCTAATGTTATTTATAAATTGAATTGCAACGATTGTGACCGCCACATATGTCGGACAGACAAAAAGACAGTTAGGAACGAGACTTAAAGAACATAAAATAATATTAAATTAGACTCTGCTAGACATTCGGTTGTCACAGAACACATTCTAAACGAACAACATACATTTGACTGGGACAATATTAAAATTATGGATCATGAAAAGAATTACCATAAAAAGACTAATATCTGAAATGATCCACATTAAAGAACAGAAAAATGGAATTAATTTAAATACAGACACCGAATTGTTAGACAGTAGTTATTTTGACATACTTAAAAAATTTGCTGAATCATAATTAGAAAAAACATTGGTAATAAATAAATACATCACGCTCTCTATTTTGACATTGGTATTCAGACTTCGCAACAACACACTTGAAATATCGGGGAAAAGGACTTGTTAAAACGATAATGTAGTTGAAAGATTTTTTAATTTTTCTCTGACATTGATTTAATTCGCGTATTAATCCGTAGCATGCTCAAATGTCGCATAACTTGGCATCTCAGACCAATCGCCTTGCATATCTATTGGTCAACAGCGAAGAATCGTTTCAATTTTATATTTTAATATTTAACTAACTTTGTATTTTAACATTTAACTTTGTATTTTAATATTTAACTTTTATGTATTGATAAAGACTGTAGTGCAGTCGAAACGTTTACAATTTATATCGATTCTGTAACGGAATGTTAATTTAATTATTTAACTATTAATAAAAAATTTTTACATCCTTATTTATTTGCTCGTTCAGTTGGCCTACTATATATGATTGTTTAATAATAAGGCGATATTCTCGTTATTACTCACTACTTAATCACATCAATCAGCATAAAAGACACATATAAGGCTGATCTCTACTCCCAGGAAAAATCCAGAACGGCTCAATAACGATTCCAAAAATTTCACCAAAAAAGGAAAAGGACAGCAAAAGAAACCCCAACTTAATAAATTGTCTTTTCTAAAAAACGGTTTTTTTTTTTTTGGTGTTCAAAAATTTCATAACACCAGAAAAAAAACACAAAGAGTAAAAACCAAAAAAAATTTTTTACTTAAAAATGTTTAAAAAAAATGTATATTTTCATGCGGTCTTTGGGGCAGAGAGACAGGCAGCGGGATGAAAAAATAATGTTTTTCAGCCAAATTAAAAAATTCTGTCATGCAA
>NW_028190413.1:0-37500 GCF_048542155.1 Nylanderia fulva | reverse complement strand
TCCAGCCACCACCATTTTGGCAGATGGATCTGGGGATGGACTCCCTTCTCTCAAAAAGGTTCTGTTCCTTATCCTTCTCTTTATCCGTTTTGTGTGCCATTGTCGTCGTCATGTATCTCGGTTTTAGTGTATTTGTTGAATTTTTCTCCATAATAAATCCCACGATTCTGGCGAGTCGCAAGGTCCGCTCAGGCAGAGCCCCCAGTACCCGAGTAAGGCGACTTAATTACCGCAGGATTGCGCCAGGTGCCCCACAGGAATCGTTTACGGCCGTGTACCACCCCCACGACCATGCAGCCCTCGGCACGCTGTCTCCCACCCTGGCTTCGGGGTTCCGCTATGACACACCCCACGTCCAACGGCGGCTCAGCTCTTGATGTTATGCTGGTTGGTTGATCTGTGGGTTCGCATTTATTTCTTCCCACATGCACTCTCATATTGCGGTTATGGCATTGCCTGATGTTCGGCTGCCGAGTGTGCATGCGGCGCCAACACCACTTAGCCGTCCGTTGTGCTAGAAGCACAACATTACCAGCGAGACCACGAGGAGGTAGGCATTGACAAGACACAAGGGAGGCTATACGTTACGCATCTTGCGCCCGCAGCACTCTCTCCCTGCCGAATTCAAGGAGCACGTGAGAGGCTGAAGGACCTAACGAGAGGTCTGCATTGCATTAACGACCCAACTATAAGCCACCCCAGACCCCGGACTTACCTGCCCAGCATCTCCTGCGCGATGCAAGATCAACAAAGCAGTGACACCCGGGCGTCCTCATGGGTGGCATGGTTAATTCGGAGGAGGGAGCGCCACAAAGTGACTACACCCCTGACTCAGGAGCTATGATGATATTTACTCCGGCGTGTTGCTTTGATAAGACAAGTCTCCTCGCGGCGTGTTGCCCCGAGAAACAGGGCAGGCATAGGAGCTCCAGGCGGCGTTCTGCTTACCGCATAATGTCCCGCGAAGCGCTGCTCGCACAGCGCCCCGCGAAACGCACATTTAAATCGGCCTGCGCCGTTCCGCGCAGAGCCCAAGTGTCAACGCGGCGTGTTGCTTTTAAATCGGACAAAGTCCGAACGCGGCGTGTTGTTTTTAAAATTGAACAAAGTCCGACCGCGGCGTGTTGCTTTTAAATTTGGACCAAGTCCGAGCGCGGCGTGTTGCCTTCGAAGCCTGGACAAAGCCAGACCGCGGCGTGTTGCTTTCGCAATCCGCATTAAGTTTGATCACGGCGTGTTGCCTTTGAAGAAGCAACAAAGCCCGATCGCGGCGTGTTGCTTTTGAAAAAGCAACAAAGCCCGATCGCGGCGTGTTGCTTTTAAGAATCGGACAAAGTCCGACCGCGGCGTGTTGCTTTCTGAATTCGGACAAAGTCCGAAGGCGGTATCGCCTTGTCCAGGCAACGAAGACCAGCCGACTCGGACCTTGCGCCGGGAGTCAGCGAGACGTCGAACCTCACAGCAAGATACAGTGTCGCGGGGTTAGCGTTTTGCTTCGCCTGCTGTCGCGGGGTTAGCGTTTTGCTTAGCCCGGTGTCGCAGGGTCAGCGTTACGCTTAGCGCACAGCGACATATGCCAGGATGGTCGTGGCATATTCGTGGCGTCTGAGTATACGTGCTCGCAATAGGTGGTAGGTGCTGAGTTAATGCACGTTGGTCGTCATAGTAAATAGAAATTAAAATTTCTCTTGGAGAAGAGCGGCAAAAGCAAAATAAAAGAAAATGACTAAAATTTTCTCATAAAAAAAGGCCAGACGCGCGGTGTTACGTGAACACCACGCGCCTTGGCCTTTCAGCACTTTGCTCACCACTGCAGGAGGTATTACCACGGTGGCGAGCTCAATGCTCTTTGAATGCTCCGTCGAACTCGAGACCGGCCAGGGATGAGCCTCGCAGTCACCGACTGTGGATACCTCGTCCCTTTCGGGACCCACAGTGGGACACGTCAGCCCTTTTAAAACATACGTTTCCGCTTAGCCAGTCAGGAGCTCGTGCCTAGGAGCATTCAGGTTCAGAGGGGTATACCTCTCCGAAGCCGGCAAGCAAGCCATGCCATCAGGATTTCGGTATTCACCCTTCCTACGAGTTTCTGGTCTGTGTTTAACTACGGTCCTTTTGGACACAGTTGCCAACTCTTCTCCAGCTGCAGCATTGGTTGCAGCATATCCTCATCGCCACTTTGTGCGCATCTTGCCGCTTAGCCCGGCGAATTGCCGACGCCGGCACCAGTTAGTTATCCCTGTGCTTTGTACGATGGATTAAACACTTGGGCTCCCGCAAAAGCGGCGCCTTCCCTCGATACAAGGAGGAGCTCATATGCCCACCCCGTCCCCGGTGCAACATTGCAGCCGAGACAAGAGACATGGCCACCTCGCCAGTAGATAGGGACAGTGGGAATCTCGTTAATCTATTCATGCGCGTCACTATTTTTTTTTTTTTTTTTTTTAAGTCAGGAAATTTGCCTAAACCAAACTTCGCCGTCCTGACCCCTGAGGGAGGGTCAGGAGGCTTCGTGGTGGATTCCCGCCCGTAGTATCCCGAAGGACTATCGGACGGGGTACCGACCTAAAACCTGACTGAAGCCCCTGGTCATATGGGTTATGTCCACCGCGGAACCGCGTGAGCATTACTTCACGGTGGACACCCGACCGGCGTCCTGAAGGTAGGACACATCCCCCGGAAGGATACTACAGGTATCCCCCCGGAGAGGACATCCCTTGCCCCGAAAGGGCAACGAGGGGAGCCGGGCTACTAGCTCCCCCCGGACTTCCCTGGGTCGACGTGCAATGAGATCGGGGCCCCCACCCCTCTCCCTGTCGACCCCGCAAGTGAGGTGACCGCAGTCACCCACCCACACACACAAAAACGTCACAGGACGTTACAAAAAGACCAACAGTGCACGACACATGTACACAACCACAATGAGACGTAATAAGGGCCACAGGCCCAGCCCTCTAGGGGCCCACAGTAAGGCACTATGGCCAACCACAATAAAGGTGGGAGGGTTGTTACTCCCACCTGTAACAAAAGACAACAAGACAAGGACAACATAAACTTGGCGCGGGTGAAGAGGCCGCGGAGTCACCTCTCGGCAACCTCCCCGGCACTCAATCACCCATCGCCGCAACCTACAACATAAACTTGGCGGGGCAGGGAGACCACGGAGTCACCTTTCGGCAACCTTCCCGGAACTCCCCGCACCCGCCGCTACAAACTACAACAGCAAAGACAAACACTAAACATTGGGAGCAGAGCTGCAGCCCGGCACAGGGGAGCCACCTCTCCGTGACCTCCCCCGCCCCCGACTGCAGTCCACCTCCAGCCACTCGGGGCTATCGGGAGCCCCCCCGACAGGGGACCCCGGAGCCCGCGCGCACGCCAAGGCAGCCTCCGTCTCCATAGGCCGTCCCCCATCGGGACGACCCGGAGACCGGCGCCTATCAAACACCCCGGTGTTTCAATGCCCGGGTGGAGGGGGGAGCGGACCACACCCCCGCCCACCCAGGACATGGTCAGCCGACCTCCCGCCGTCCGCACAAGTCGGACAGCGAGGGGTGGCGACACACCCCGCCGCTCGATGCCCCTCGACACCGCAGCGGTAGCAAAGTCGCGAGCGGTCGACATCCGACGAACAGTGCACACGCGCGTGCCCTAACTTAAGGCATCTGAAACATCTCAAGGGGCGATTGCGAAGCAACTCCACCCCAAGAGTGTTCCAGCCCACTCTCAAACTCCCCGCTGACAGAACCCTCCGTCCAACGGCCAGCGGGCAACGCACCCATAAGGTGCTCCAGGAGGACCGCGGCAGACACCGAATCGACCCGAGCCGAATATCCCCCGCGCTACATCCCCCCAAAGACACCAACGCCTCCGAAACCTCCTCGCATGTGGTGATCCCCTTCCCCATAGTCCCACGAAGCCTAAGCTCCATGGTTTTCTGGGGGCGGGAGACCACCACGTCCTGCTCCGAAAAAACCTCTCGCAGTTTGTCTGCGAGTAAGTCCGCCTTTTTCCCGGTGTTTTTTCCAGGGACCTGCAAAAGCAGGCCCCCAGTCGCACCGAACCGCATCGTAGTCGGGCCCACACCCATTTCCTCAGGGTTTACGCGCGACTTAGCCTCCCTTAATATGTCCGAATAGGACCGACCCCCCGTCGAGAGGAGCTGCACTGCCGAAGAACTCGGATCACGTGCAGCCCGTGCTACCCGACACCGCCGCGCGTCCAGTTTATGACCAGCCGCGAGGCCCGACGTCCGAACCCTCCCAGGACCCAGGCCACCCGACCCACCGACAACCATAACAGCTGCCGACGGGGCAGGCGACCCAACCCCAGAAGAGCAGACCGTCCCCCTACCACCGCGACCCCGATTCCCCCACATACGCGAAGAGAGGACGGGGGAAACCACGCCAGCCGCCGGAGCAGAGGCAGGCAAAGGCACCCCATTCCCCCGAGATACCAAGGAGGACCCGAGAGACTCTATAGTCCTCCTCAGGTCCCCGAGCGCCCCAGAGATACGCCTCCCGATAAGGAGATCCACCCGCGCTAAAAGCTGCTGGTGTGGATCCCCCCCCAAAACCGCATCAGAGGAGGACTCAAACAGAGCCCTCCGCGCCTCAGAGGAGGTCTCCTTGCCAGAAGGTTCCGGCTCAGAGACCACCTCTCCGCCCCGTCTCCGCCGCGATCTCTTCTTCGCGGGAGGCGCCTCTTTCTCCCCAGAAGAAGGAGGAAGGGGAGCCATCAAACCGCGAACAACCTCCAACTCCTCGCGGAGTTTTTGATTGCTCGCCTCCAACTCACCAACGCGTTCCCTAAGCCTCTCAATCTCCTCCACGTGAACCCGGCAGCTATCTGACAGGACCCGCTCCCCGTCAAGGACCTCCACCGGGCCATGAAGGATACTAGGCTCCAACACACCAAGCGCGCCACCAGACCCCCCAGGGGAGGCAGAGGCAGCGCCCAATGCGCCGTCACCCAACACGCTTACCTTAGGAGACACATCCCGCGGTGAGTCCCCACGGATCATCTCCATCTCCTTGTCCCGGAAATCAGGCTCCTCCTCTATAACTTTTAAGGCACACTTCTTCGAATAACTTCGAAGGTGTGCCTTCAGGTGCCTGTAGACTCCGAGCCAACGGAAGGCACGAACATTCTCGTCCTGGAGGGCGTGTCGGATTTCGATCGCGAGATTACTCGGATCTTCGTCCTCACCCAGCTCCTCCCAGGCAATATCCAATTGGATGAGATGGTCCTCCACCTCATCCTCTGTCCTGCTCCTCGGCACTGTCGCTTTCCCATCCGCGGACCCAGCCGGCAAATCCGCGGACGACCTGTCGTATGTTGACGACGAGGGGGGAGCCAGGCCTGCACCCCCCCCACGCCGGTTCCCGGTACCCGAACCCGGGACGTTCTCTTCTTTCTTCTGGCAACTCATGATTTCTGAAAAAAAAAATTGGTTTTTTCTGTCGGGGGTTTTCCTTCCCCTTAGGAGGTTGCCTTACTCAGCTAACGGGGCCTCCCCCCCGGGTGTTATCTTCGGTGTTTTCCTTCACCTAGTGCAGTGGACAAGTCCTTTTTAGGGCCTGCACGCCCATCGCACCTCGTTCATCCTTCACCACACACTCCAGCTCGGGTACCTCGGGCTTGTGACACCCGTACACTACGGGGATGAGTCCTGTAGTGCCCCTGAGGGATGCGCGTCACTAATTTTTTTTTTTTTTTTTAAGTCAGGAAATTTGCCTAAACCAGACTTCGCCGTCCTGACCCCTGAGGGAGGGTCAGGAGGCTTCGTGGTGGATCCCGCCCGTAGTATCCCGAGGGACTATCGGGCGGGGGACCGACCTAAAACCTGACTGAAGCCCCTGGTCGTATGGGTATTGTCCACCGCGGAACCGCGTTAGCATTACTTCACGGTGGACCACCCGACCGGCGTCCTTAAGGTAGGACACATCCCCCGAGAGGATACTACAGGTATCCCCCCGGAGATTGACATTCCCTTGCCCCGAAAGGGCATCGGAGGGAGCCGGGCTACTAGCTCCCCCCGGACTTCCCTGGGTTGACGTGCTATGGGATCGGGGCCCCCACCCCTCTCCCTGCCGAACCCAGTAAGTGAGACGGCCGCAGCCGCCCACCCCACACTTAGACGTCACGGGACGTCACCAACTAAGTGGACAAACATATACACGTCCACAACATAAACCGAGTAAGGGCCACAGGCCCAGCCCTTTAGGGGGGCCAACATAGAAGGCCCAATGGCCGACCACAGGTAAAGGTGGTGCATGATGTTCGCACCACCTATGGACAAAAGACAAAAGAACTAGTACACATAAACTTGGCGCGGGTGAAGAGGCCGTAGAGTCACCTCACAGCAACCTCCCCGGCATTCAACACCCAGCGCCGCTACCTACTGAACATAAACTTGGCGGAGCAGGGAGACCACGGAGTCACCTTTCAGCAACCTCCCCGGAACCCCCTGCATCCACCGTTACCCACTACAACAAAAGGACAAAAACTACACTAGACGTTGGGAGCAGAACTGCAGCCCGGCACAGGGGAGCCACCTCTCCGTGACCCCCTCCGCCCCCGACTGCAGTCCACCTCCACCCACTCGGGACTGTCGGGAGCCCCCCCAACAGGGGGGGGGGCCCGAAGCCTGCACACACGCAACAGAAACACCCGCTGAGGCAGCCGCGACCTCCACAGGCCGTCCCCCATCCAGACAGCCCGGAGCCTGGCGCCCATCCTTCGCCCCGGTTCTTGGTTGCCCAAGTGGAGGGGGGAGCGAACCACACCCCCGCCCACCCAGGATGTGGTCAGCCGATCTCCCGCTGTCCGCACAAGTCGGACAACGGGGATCGGCGACGCACCCCGCCGCCCGATGCCCCTCAGCACCACACCGATAACAGAGGCTCGAACGGTCAGCCCCAGACTTACATCTAGCCCGTGTATGACCAAACTCGAGACATCTAAAACATCTCAGAGGGCGGGTAGGAAGCAATTCTACCTCAAGAGTGTTCCATCCTACCCTCAGCCCCCCAGACGACAAGGCCTTACGGCCAACCGCCACCGGGCACCGCACCCATAAAGTGCTCCGGGGTGACCGCGGCAGAGACCGAACTTCCCCAAGCCGGATGTCCTCAGCGCCACATCCCCCAAGAGACATCAAGACCTCCAGGATTTCGCCACATGTGGTGATCCCCTCCCCCATAGTCCCGCGAAGCCTAAGCTCCACGGTTTTCCGGGGGCGTGAGACCACCACATCCTTCCAGAGAAGGTCTCCCGCAGCTTGCCAGCGAGCAGCTTCGCCCTGTCCTCCGCATTCTTCCCAGGGACCTGCAAGAGCAGACCCCCGGTGACGCCAAACCTCATTAACAAAGGGCCTATGCCCAACTTCTCGGGGTCGACGGATGTCTTCGCCTCCTTCAAGATGTCCGCATAGGACCTTCCCCTCGTCGAAAGCAGCTGCACCGCCGCCGTATTCGGTTGGCGTACAGCCCGCGCAACACATCTTCGTCGCGCACTCGGTCCGGCGCGGTCCCCAGTATCGCTTACCGATACCGAAGCCCTCCCAGGGCCTGAGACCACAGCGCCCCCATCGGCCGCAATAGCCGCCGACGAAGCAAGCAATCCCACCCTAGGAGGGCAAACCACCCTTCTACCGCCACGACCCCGTTTCCCCTGCACGCTCACAGAGAGAACGGGGGAGACCTCCTTGACCGACGAAGCAAGGGCAGGCAAAACTACCCCACTCCCCCGGGAATCCAATGAGGACCTGAGAGACTCAACAGTCCTCCTCAGGCCCTCGATCGCCCCCGAAATGCGCCTCTTAATGAGGAGATCCACCCGCGCTAACAGCTGCTGGTATGGATCTCCCCCCATAACCGCATCAGATGAGGACTCAAACAGAGTCCTCCGTACCCTGGAGGTGGTCTCTTTACCGGAATTTTCCAACTCAGAAACCACCTCCTTACCCCGCCTCTGGCGCGATCTCTTCTTCTGAGGGGGGGCCCCTTTCTCCCCAGAGGAGGGAGGAAGGGGAGCCACCACTCTTTTCATCTCCTCAAGCTCCTCGCGGAGTTTTCTGTTGCTCTCCTCCAGCAATTTAACGCGCTCCTCGAGCAGCCGATTCTCCTTCGCGTAATCCCTACAAGTGTCCGACAGGATTCGTTCCCCATCCAGGACCCCTCCCGGGCTATAGAAAATTCCAGGCTCCGACACATCGAGCGCGCCATCTGACCTCCCAGGGGAGGCAGAGGCAGCGCCCAATGCGCCGTCACCCACACCACTTACCTCGAGACTCCGATCCAGCGGCGAGTCACCTCGAGTTTCCTCCATCTCGTGCTGTTCCTTCTCTTCTACCGTTTTTAGGGTACATCCGTCCAGCCCCGAGCGACCGCACAGCTTTGTGTCGCCATGCGAGCGCCTCCTTAGGTAGCTCCTAATGTGTCCCTTCAGGCGTCTGTAAATTCCCAGATGCCGATAGACACAAACGTTCTCGTCTAGGAGGACATGTTGGATCTCAACCACGAGATTACTCGGGTCATTGCCCTCACCCATGTCCTCCCAAGCAACACACAATCGAATGAGGTGGTCCTCCACCTCATCCTCATCCAACGGCTTTTTCTTCTTCTTCGGCGCTGTCGTGTTCTGATCCACGGACCCAGCCGGCAAATCCGTGGACGACCTGTCGTATAATGACGACGAGGGGGGAGCCAGGCCTACACCCCCCCCCCCACGCCGGTTCCTAGTTACCGACCCTAGGACAGTCTCTTCTATTCCTGAGCCGCTCATAGTATCTGAAAAAGAAATTGGTTTTTTCTGTCGGGGGTTTTCCTTCCCCTTAGGAGGTTGCTTTACTCAGCTAACGGGGCCTCCCCCCCGGGTGTTATCTTCGGTGTTTTCCTTCACCTAGTGCAGTGGACAAGTCTTTTTTAGGGCCTGCACGCCCATCACATCCCATTCATCCATCACCAGACACTCCAGCTCGGGTACCTCGGGATTGCGACACCCGTACACTACAGGGATGAGTCTGTAGTGCCCCTGAGGGAGCGCGTCACTAATTAGATGACTAGGCATTTGGCTTTTTTTTTTTTTTTTTTTTTTGATGCGTTGCCCGCCAACAGAAAGGGAGGGGTATGGCCAAAGCCTCAAAGGAGGACGAAGACAAACAGTAAGGGGGTCTTACAGGCGTCCATCAAACGAGAGGACCCCAGGACAACAGGACGGACACGGACAAACAATGGGGGGGCGGGTTCCTCGGGGAACATAAAACATTAATCGCCGGTCCCTCACCCGATTCCCTCTCGATCCCGCTGCACGGACCCGGTGGGAACCAGAGCTGTCATTTGGTTCCACCGGTTCCAGTTTGTATGGCTGCCCCGTAACACCCTGGTTGTGATTTCCCGCAATAACCCCTTCGTTAACTCCATGCCCAACAGCCAGTCAGCGGACTTGACACACCAAATCCCCCTCTATGAGATGGTGCAGGAGGAGAACTCGATGTCCGGCTGTTGTACGCCGGTCTCCCTCGAGATCGCCTCCCCGAGCGAAACATTGTCCGCGTAATAGCGAACCTTCCGCTCGTGGGCGTCCGATAAGGGAGTCGCTCCGCTGACGACCTGTGCGTCCACCACAACGGCCTTGGGGCCACGCAGGCAAAGCAAGTCAGGCTTGCGTTTGCCCTCGGTCGTGACGTACGACGGTTCTTCTCGTACGGTCCAGCCCACGTTCCTCAGTTTTGACGCTAGGACTCTGCACACTGCGTTGTGCCTGAGGACGCGGCCACCATGGGTGCGGAAACACCCCTGGATGACGTGCGCGGCTGTCTCTGTTGAATTACAGCCTGCACGACATCCGGTGGCGTACTGCTCCCGCCTCACCCCCCTAGACGTACGTATACGCGTCGGGAGGGTATTGGCGAGAACATGCACGTACTGGACATAATCACGACCGGGAATGGCGTGGCTACCGTGATCCACCCACCAGGAGGACAGGTTGGACCCCGGACACTCCCGCAATTCGTATCCGTCGACTGACTGATGCAGTCGACGGGACCACCACACGTCCCGCCGGTGTTTGGAGGCCAAGCACACCCCATCGCGGGTCAGGGCCCGCTGGGCCTATTCCCCCGGCGCTCCGCCCAGGTGTAGTGGGCGATGGCCCCAACCTGCGGGGCTGTCGAGGATTCCAGGCTGCGCAGACGACTAAGCAGCAAACCTGGAACCGTGGTGGCAAGAGCGGGAATGCCGAGACCGCCACTCGAAACTGGTGAGTGGAAAAAGGCCGTCGGAACATTGTGCGGAAGACGAAGCCATCTGCGAACCGCTGCGCGGGTTGTTACGTCGAGAGCTCTCAATTTTCCAAGTGTGGCCCTACCCAGGACCAGCAAGTGGTAGAGGCGAGGAAGAAGAAAGCAGCGGACGATCTTTAGCCGCTGCTGGGGCTTCAGAGGTGCTCTGCTCAGCCGGCTCAGATATATGGATATATCCGAGCCGACTTTCTTCGGTCCTGCCGGCCGGAAATCGACCCCGAGGTACCGCCATTCGGCAGTCGTATCCAGCTGCGGGAGGAATGTCCCATCCCGCAGGCGGAATTCCGGGGCCGTCAGGATTTTAATTTTCTTTTCCCGGCCAGAAGGAACGAGAGAAAGAACAGAGCACTTCTTGGCTTGAAAAAGAAGCCCCGTCTCCCTCGCTGTGTCCTCCACCACCCTGATGCTGGTCTGGAGACCCCACTTGGTGGCAGCAAAGAAGAGAACATCGTCAGTATAGGCTAAGCTGTTTATGCGATGTTCTCCCATTTGGTAACCGACGTCGGCAGGTATGGATCTCATGATCACATCTACCACCAGGCAAAACAGCACTGGTGATAAAGGATCCCCCTGCCTGACGCTTCTGCCAATACCAGAGAGCTCTGACCTGTCACCGCGCACTTCAAATATTGTGCCGCTGCGCGCATAACTATGCGCGATATAGTCTATTAGGCCGTGAGGCACGCCCAGGCCAGCCAAGGCGTTGGTGATAGCACCATGGCTGACGCTGTCGAAGGTCTTCGCGAAGTCTAGCGAGGCAACGTGCATCTCGCGACGACGGGACCTGGCGTCCATTAAGAGGGACGCCAGGACGGCTACATTGTCGCCGCACCCGTCATCAAAGCACCGCTGCCTTAGATGGACTAACTTGGACTCGCGAAGCCTTTGGGCAAAGATCTTATGTAAGTGCCTCACGACCACGGAGGTGATGGAGATCGAACGGAAATCCCCCGGCAGGGAGCACTCCCCCCTCTTCGGGATGAAAACCGTCCGACTCACCAGCATCGATGCTGGGAAACCTCCGTATTGCAGCACGATGTTGAAGAGGAGAGTTTTGATGGAAGCTGGTACCGCTCTCCATATCCGTACGCCGATGCCGTCTAATCCGGGGGCCGAGTTGAGAGGCAGGTTGATGGCTGCCGCCTCCTCACAGGAGATTGGAGACCAGGTGCCACTAAGCTCCGCTTTCGGTGGAAGACGCGGAGCCGGTGCGACAGGAGCGGACTCCTGCGCTACGAACGGGCCCCAGTGCGCGGCCATCTGCCGCACACCGGGAACCACGTCCGCTTCAGTGGCACCATCCAGAATCTCCTTGGCCGCGCGCGACATGCTCGAACGGAAGAGGCGCTGGACGCGCGCATACTCCGCTCGGCGGCACGCTTTTCTATCCGGATTGACGACACGGTTTCGTACGGGCGGTCGCACACGAGGAAGCGTCGGAGGGAACACACTCAATACCCACGGGCCCAGGTCCTCCGCTGGCCATCCAGAATTCCTGATCCGATCTGGATCAGGATATGGGACTTCCATCCCTGGATGGCCTCCACAACCGGGATGAGCGCGCGTATAGCACTGGCAAAACTGCCGTACGCATCACCCCAGCCGGGAGAAGATGGAGAAAGCGGAGGCGAGCCAGGCGACCCGTGGGGAGAGATGGCGATGGGTCGAGGGGAGACGGGAGGACTGGAGCCACCGGCCGAGAGAAACAAGCTCTCGCTCGATGATGCGGCTGCCAGATCCTCCAGTGCCGCCGCGACGAGGCGCTGGTAACCGCCGTTCTTACGCATCCCCTTGATGGCATCAAGGGTGCGATTCGGGACGACGGTTAACAGATGTTGATTCATAAACCTAACACCTCGATTCGCGGCAAGCGCCTTCTCCCTCGCCATCATGCGCTTCTCTTCGTCGCTCCATTGGCGGTTAACCCTCTCGACGTTAACCTCCTCGTTGACGATGGCCTCGTGTGCACGTCGGCGATGGAGGCCGAGTCCGGTCTTCGTGGTGAACGCACGATTACAGTGTGGGCATGGGAATTGCGGGGCTTGCGGGGAGCAGGGACAGGGGCAGCGGGTGTTGGGCGGCGTCGTGGCCCAGCGGGCGGCCGACGAGAAGGGCCTGGAGAGGGGTCAGGAAAGGGTGGCGATGGCGCGTCACTAATTAGATGACGAGGCATTTGGCTGTTTCGCCTACGGTGCGCGACGACTGCTACAAAATCACAGTCGCCAAGTCGCCACCGACAGCGATATTGCAGAGCTGTTTACTGTTGGTGTTCGCAGTCAACACCCTGGATCGTGAAGGTCGGAGCTAGCTAAAGGCAGCTCGTATTTCACCTCGACCATTCACGCAATCATTCAAACTCGCGCGAATGATGCGGAGGCCCTCAACTCTACGCGCCATCCATCATGCACCACTAGATGAGGCCACGTTCCGTCTTCTCTCGTTATAACGCGATGTCATTGCGTTAAAACGTTTCCAGTTCAGCCATGAGCCCCACAAGACCCGAGTCGTCAACGTTCGGAGCTGGGCGGACGTTAAACCCAGCCCTTGCAACTCAGACTCGCTTCGCGAGCTTCAGACACATTGCCACGAAATAGTAATGGCGGTAAAACAAACATTATTTCTACTCCTATTTTTGGTACTCCTGTGCGCTCCGCCACAGCGGCTGCCAGATCATTACATGACCGGTACTTTTCCACCTTACGCTCGTGGGACATCTCCAACGCGGTTTTGCTAGACACTACCTGCGCGTCTACGACCACTGCCTCACCACCCTTAGCGATGGTCAGGTCGGGCCGCCTCCGGCCGGCAGACGTCGAATACGCTTGTTCCGCATCGACGCGCCATCCCTTCTGCTGTAAATAGCCACCAACTTGACGGCATAGGTCGTCATACCGCAGGATTTTCCCTCCGTGCGTTCTGAAGCAGCGTTGCACGCAGTGAGCCGGCGTCTCGGTTTCGGGACAACCGGCACGACAGCGATTATCGCGCCCATCACGACCTCGGGAGCATCTCGCTCTAGACGGTATGCAGTTAGCTCGTATGTGGTGATAGTGCACGTAGTCGGCACCTGGGATGGCATCGGCGCCAGCCGATACCCAGTAGGAGCTCAGGTTGGAGGCCGCAACCTCTCTGAGTCCACTTCCATCACACGACTCGCGCAACCAGGCCGCACACTGCTGTCTGAGCTCAGCGGTCGTAGTCACTCTGTGACCCCGCACTCGCATCTGGTTTTCACACCAGACAAGCTGCCTAGCCACATACGTGGTTTCGGCAGCCGCGCATGCTGCGGGTAGAGTACTCCGACACAACCGCTGCAGTCGGTTATGTTTCAGAATTGGGATCAAAGTTCTCAATAGAGGCATTCCAAGCCCGCCACTCTGTATCGGCGCATGCAGGTATCCAGCAGGAACATGATGGGGAAAACGCAGCCATCGTCGCACCGCGGTGCGTACGATGATATTCTTACCTTTGAGGGTTTTGGCCGAGACCGTACCCACTGTCCATCGGTGATAATACCGTGGAAGGAGACAGTCACGCAACAACCTCAGCCGCTGTTGCGGCTTAAGAGGTGCCCTCGTGAGTTGCTCGATGGCCTGAGCTAAGGGTGGATCGCTTGCGAGTTTCCTAGCACCTGTGTATTCGCAGCCCAGATACGTCCAGACATCGACCAGGGATCTTTGCGGTATCATCGCTCCCCCCCACGGTGAAATAAGGTGTGGTGTCCACCTTCACCTTCTTGTCTCTGCCGGACGCCACCATGGACAGCACTCCGGTCTTTCTCGCGTTGATCTCGAGCCCATTTCGCATAAAGGCGTCATGAAGCCGTGTCAAGTTCTCCTGCAGACCATCTCTGGTAGAGGCCAGGAGCACAATGTCGTCTGCGTAGCCCAGCGCATTGATAAGCCGGCCACCCAACCGATAGCCAACGTCCTCCGAGAGAATTCCTAGTGCTCTATCTACGACCAGATTGAACAGCAGGGGCGACAACGGATCACCCTGTCTCACGCCACGGCCGATCTTGATGGCCGACACTTCCTCAGCGCTGACCCCCTGCAACTCGGTCAGCGCATTCGAATAGACAGCCCTTACGTACTCTCTAAACTCCCGAGGGAGCCCCAGCTCATCGAGAGTCGTATGAATAGCAGCGTGCGCAACCGTATCGAAAGCTTTCGACAGATCAACGCACGCCACATGCAGAGAACGACAACGCCTCCGGGCATCCCAAAGCACGGATGAAAGGACTGTGACGTTCTCACACACCCCGTCCACCGGCCGGAACCCCCTTTGGCGCTTGTCGAAGATGTCGAGGGCTGCCAATCTCTTTGCCAATATCTTGTGGAAGTGTCTTGTTATAACGGATCTTATGCTGAGAGGACGGTACTCCGTCGGACCTGGCCGATCGGACATACCTCCCTTCTCAAGGAATACCGTTCTGGTTGTGGCGATTGACGAGGGGATCGTCTCTGCCAGGAGCAGCAGATTGAACAGAAGCGCACGAAGAATCGCAGGAACAGCGTTCCACATCCTCGGCGTAATCTGGTCCAATCCGGGCGCAGTGCCAGTCCTTACGGAAATCCTGTTTACCTCTGCAGGTGTTATAGGATCCCAGAGCAAGGTCTTATCCGCCACAGGAACTGGATCCGTGGCAGCGCCATCGCCGAGACCTTCGAGGTGAATCCCTCTCAAACCCGACGTACGGCCCCGGCCAGCACTCGCAGCCTGTGCCGCCTCCCCAAACGACTCACGCAAGTCCGTCATGTCTCCATCCGCACCGCTGGAGGCCTCCATAATGAGGCGCCAGCAGTTAAAGAATTCGACAGCAGACGGCCTCTCGCGCACCGAGTCGCCCTCGAGGATACGCGACAAACAGGACTTCTTGTTCTTCTTGTAGAGGGATTGCACAATTGCATACTCCCTCTTTCTCCTCTGCTCCCTGCTCTCTCGCTTGACTGGAGGACAGTGCTTCTTTGCCGAAACGCGTTGCGGAGGGCGCACTTGTAGCGGCCGAGGGAAGATCATGCCCAGCCATCTCTCGATAGCCAAGACGTCGACCCTCCCCGCCGTCAGAGCATCTCTTGCCGTGCCAGCAAGAGTATCAGCCTCGTAGCTACGGAACGCCGCACTCTGCTCTACGAGTGATTGTATCTTGTCCCGCAGCCTCTAAGAACTTTGTTCAGGGGGAGGCTGATGTGCGCTTTGATCGTCAGTACTAGCCTCAGTGGCCGCAGGAATGGTGTCGGCTCGTGTCATCACCGCACCATCCCTATCGCCCTCATCGATCACAATCGCGCGACGCGATTGGATCTCTTGGCAGAAGTCTCTAACCATCACTCGGTAAGGCTCCTGTTGCCGTTTACCCTTGATGGCTTCGAGACTCCTATTGGGGAACCTTGTCTCCAGATACTGGTTAATGAAAAGCTCCCCGGCTAAGGTGCCTTCAGCCTCAGCGCGTGCCATGAGTCTAGTTTCCTCCACTGACCATCTGGCCTTTACGCGGTCAACATTGATAGCACTGTTGGCTTGTAGTGGGTGAGCACGTACTTTGTGGACACCAAGACCACGCATGTTCCGGAACCTTGCCGAACACTGCTCACAGCTGACCATTTCCTCCTCTAGGCTGTCCACTTCAGCCTGGCTGGTCCTTATAGTGGTTCGCGACGGACCAGCTGCGACCCCGTCAGGGTCCTCCGCACCTCTCGCGCTCTCACTCAAGCGAGCACTCGCACGCAGTCCCCGGACCATCCGAGAACCCGGGACAGTATTCTCATTCAAATTTTTCTCCATAATTAACTGCGTGTAGGGGGGCAAACGGATTGACAACCGAGAGCCCCCCAAGAAACCCCGGTCTTTCTTGGCCCCACAACTCACCATGACCGTAGGCGCATGGGCCGAAGCCCTTAGGGGCGCACTTCGCTGTACACTCTCTTAGTCGACACCTACCGAGTCTAAACTTTCAAAGTAGGCCGTTTCCGAGAACACCACGAGGAGGTGGAGGTACAACTTGGACGTGAGAGGCTGAAGGTCCTTACTAGAGGACTTCGTTGGCGCATCACGAACCAACCACGACTCTCTCTAAGTACCATCGCAGCGTGTTGCTTTGAGGACCGAGAGAGTCATAGTTACTCCCACACAATCCTTTTTGTATTCTTCTATTTCGATTGGATCCGGATCGTCACAGTTTTTAAGTATGAAATCTTCTTTGAGATCTTCAAACTTATATTCCCTGTCTACGTCATAAATTATAAGAGTAGGATTTATTTTCCTTGGCTCCTCTACTTTCAATTTCTTTGTTGTTAGGTTTATTCTTTTCACAAAGTCCCCGTCTCTTTCATCCACCTCCACCACTACTCCTTTTCCTCTCATTTGCCTTATTGCCTTTATCCTCAGCCTTTTATTTGTACTTGTCAGTTCCTTTATAACCTCCTTCTTTATTTCACTATTCGTTCTCGCATCTTCGTCTTCTTTTATAGGTTTAATTAGTACTACTTTGTGCGTAGTATCTGACCTCCTTTCTTTTTCTTTTACAGCACCTGTAGCAGTCCTTGGAGTTCCTGCCGTAACATTGGCATAGGAGAGTCCTTTAGGCCTCAAGTCAGCAACAGCTTGGTAAGCAGCTTTCCATTTTTCTTTTTCTAAAACTACATTATGTAGTCTATTTTCTAGTACTGCCCATTTGGACAATATGTATTTTATTGCAGATTTTGTTATTTTGTTGTTATCATTAAACATGAATGTCTCGAGCTGTTCCTTTGTCTCCATCATCTCCTCTACTTCATTTACTCCTGTGCTCTGTTCTAATCTTTCATATCCATCCTTCTCATTTTCAGAATCACTCAGCCTTGTGTTCCCTTCATGCGTCTCTTCAGTGTCTTTTTGGGTACTACCCGAAGGAGGTGGTGATCTACTTACAGATCCCCTTCGCGCAAACAGCAATTCTCTTTTTCTCTCTTTTTCGGCGTTCAGAGTTTCGGTTACTTTCGTGCCAGCATTAGTCGTTACCAAAGTATCAGCCAAGTTTTTGTGTTTTTGTTTGAGTTTTGTTCTTTCCATGTATATCCCACGAGTATGGCAGGAAAAAAAATGTCCACTCAGGCAGAGCCTCCATCACCTGGGTAAGGCGACTTATATACCACAGAGGTTGCGCCAGGTGCCCCTGGGGGATCGTTTGCGGTCGCGCAACTTAACCTCCCCGCGGCCATGCAGCCCCAGACACGATGCCTCCCATCCTGGCTTGAAAGGGACCTCGGGGCCCCGGGTGCGTCATGCCCGTACTACTGTCGAATCGTCAGTAGCCTCCTGGGGAAAGTAGATAGGAACAGATGTCCGTGGTTGATTTAACGTGCGGTACCTGCTCAGAGAGCTTAATCACACGACCCCCATGGGTGCGGAATTGGGATAAGCCCAATCAGCTCGTTCCAGCAGGCCAGGAACTACCAGTAGCGCCTCCGAGTTTGTAGGACTCTTCGGCAACCCACCGGTTGGGGCGAGCGCCTGTCCAACGCTCTACCAGCTGTGCAGGACTGGTGCCCGAGCAGATACGCTGCTCACCCGTCGAGGCCCGAGAGCCCCTAACCAGCATGCGGCTTCAACCACTACCCCCACGAGTCCGACCTCAATTGCCGGGACGAGGGACGAATCCCCCTGGGCAACCCGACTCCCGTGGTACCAGTCAAGATCACTGGTTGGATCTTCGTGGCCGAGACCACTCCCAGCTTTCGGAGGCCTACACCTCCCAGGCAGTGGTCGGCCTATGTTCCTCGGGAACATCGGCTTCTCTTATCCTCCTTTCAGCATCGCCCTCCTTCTCTGAAATACAATCTTCGCATACACACCAACACTTTCATACCTTTCCTTACATTCCAACATGCGACTCACATACACACTGCCATTCTCTCGCACAATCACACCCCACTCACTCAGGTTCCTCACATCACCATACATTGGACACTCAACCAACACATGCTTTTAATTCTCTCTCTCCGCTCCGCATGCACAGCTCTCACTCTCAGACAGACCACGCTTATACAGGAATTCATTCAAACTTCCATGCCCTGTCAGGATATAGCCCAGGCTCAAGCTAGGCTCGAACTCTCGGCACTCACCCGCGAACCTTACATTCTTTATAAATTCATACGTCACTCTTCCTTTCTCGCACTTATTCCATCTATTCTGCCACATCTCATACAGCCTTTCACTCACCAATTCCATACATCCTTCCACACCTCTCTCACGCAAGTCACTATCATTCACTACATCATACTCACTCATACTAATTCCCTTTCTCACCTTATACAACACTCCTCTTCTCACGCACTCCAGGTCCCACGGCAAGCCACCCATAAGGACTTGCATGGCCGCCGTGGAGACCGTTCTACATACATTCAGACACGCACTCAACACCACTCGCTGGCACCTATTTATGAGCTCCCTCGCATATTCAAATCTCATCACTCCATACCATACACTCGCTCCATACATCACACACGACATGAACAGACCTTTATACAACACAGTCACAGCTTTCTTTCGCAAACCCCACTCACTTCTCAACACGCGTCTTAATTTTCCCACCACATTCATACATTTCTTTCTCAGACACTCTAGATGCAACCTGTAGTTCATCCTTTTACTCACACAAACACCCAGATATTTCACGCTCCTCGCATACCTCACGCATCTATCATTCACTCGTACATTGGGAGGCCTCGTCCCAGCCATACTACCTTTCATCAACATCATCACAGTCTTGTTCTCAGACACACTCACACCTACTTTCACTCCCCATTCGTACACCATTCTCATCCACTTAGTACCCTTTCTCTTCAACTCCGCTCGGCTCTGTCCTTCCACGACCAACAACAAGTCATCCGCGTACGCAACCACTTTACATTCACTCTCACGCAGCCGCCACAACAGTTCATCCATCATTAGGTTCCATATAAATGGATCACAGATGGAGCCCTGCGGGCAGCCACGCTTTACGTCTTTCCACACTGTGTCACACGCACCCATCATGCATACACGCCTGCCGCTAAAATAGCTCTTCCATAATTCAATTTCTTTACATTCAACCTCACGCAATTTCTCGATCACACATTCCCACTCTAGGTTATCAAACGCTCCTTTGAAGTCCACGAACACTCCTAACACATACTTTCTCTCCGACCCATTCACCCAGTCATGCACTCGATTCCATGCATCCTCGGTCGACCGAATCCTTACGAATCCGTACTGGGCGTCACACATTCTTCCACACATCGTTCGCTCGAGTCTTCCAACCATCATTCGCTCCAACACTTTCCCCAGCACGGACAGCAGTCAAATGGGCCTATAAGACCCAGGGTCCGACCTAGGTTTATCGGGGGACTTCAAAACACTACCACCCGCGCAGCCTTCCACGCCGGGGGGAAACACGCTGTATTCAGACATACATCATACATTCTTTTCATCCATACCGGGACAGCACGCCAAATCGCTCGCAACATCTCAGCACTCACACCATCCATACCAGGTGCCTTACCCACTTTCATCGATCTCACTGCCACATCCACTTCGCTCCATTCAAACTGCTTTTCTTCCTCCCTCACGTCTCCCCTGGCGTCTATCGCCACGTTCGTCCTTGCTGCCGGGAAGAATCTCTTCATTAGCTCATCCGGGCTTTTTTTCCATGTACTCGTCACTCTATCACCCACTTTTATGCCACTTAATCTTACCCTATCACGCTTTCCCATGCACACCTTATATACATCGCTCCATGGATCCCTCTTCCCAGTCACGCACACAAATCGCTTCCAATTCTCCTCTTTCACTCTTCGCATTTCCTCCTTATACTCCCGCAAAACATACTTATATTCATTCATTCTTTCTTCCACTCTGCTTCCATTCCTCTTTCTCGCACGCTGGTAGGCACGTCTGCTCCTTCCTACAGCCTTCTTCAGTTTCTCAAGCTCATCCGTCCACCACACAAGCTTCCTAGCATACACAGATTTACACCTCTTCATCCATCGATCATTCGCACTATGGATCCATTTCATCATTTGCTCTACACAGCTCTGCGCATCCGCTTCGTCTATGGCGCTCGCTGCATCCTCTAACGCACTCTCTCGCATATCACACATATATCCTTCCCAGTCTACGTCCTTGCACACCCATCTACGCATGCCCTCATTCGTACCTACATTCTCTCTGTGTACCATCCGTATTAACAATACGTTATGGTCACTCACTCCCCAGTCGGTCTTTACTTCCCACTCATACCGGCACCCTCCATTCACGCCGTTCACGAAAGTGACATCGATGTCACTCTCCCCATTTGGCCCGCTGAACGAGTAAAACTCGGTTGGCTCATTCAACAACATTCATCCCGCTCGCAATCATCCATTCCTCAATCACTCTACCACGCGCTTCACTCTCTCTGCTGCCTCCACCCTTGCTATACCACAAGGGAGAGACGGCATTCGCATCCATACCTATCAGCAGACGCTTTCTCCCGGCCGTCTCACATACTCTGTCCATGTACGCCAAGTACGGCTCGATACACTTACCATACTGGCAATACATGGACACCACATACATTTCGCCAAAGTCCCCCTTCAACCACACACTCACTCCAAGCTTATTCGTACACTCTCTCACGCACATCACGTCTAACCTAGAGTCATTTACCACCACTGCTGCTTTCACCGTCCCACTTTCGCACACAATCACATCCATACCTATGGGCAAGCCCACCACACGTCCATGCCTTTCATACGGTTCTTGCAGCAGTGCTACACTCACTCGACGTTCGCGCATCATCTCACCCAGATCACACATAACCGCATACGCTCTCTGGCAGTTATACTGCACCACATTCACGCACCATTCATTCGTCATTTATTCTCGCTTTCTCTCTCTCTAACGCTCTCACGTATTCCGGACACACTTCGGACAGAACCGAGTGATCACATTTGCTCCCTTTCAGCTTACAGTTTCTACACACACTTTCCTTTTTACAATCTCTCATCATGTGTCCTACACATCCACATTTTTGGCACAGTCTTTCCTTTTCCGTGCATTGCCGCATCATGTGCCCAAATGCGAAGCACTTGTGGCACCTCAGCACACTGAAAAACTCTTTCACCCTAAAGGCCTTCCAATGCACAAACACTCGTCCGTCACTACAGAGCACATTTCTTATTGCACTCGTAACTTCTAATATCACATTTCCGCAGGTTGCATCTTTCTTCGCATTCCTACTCACAACACGCACACGTTCCATAAATACTCTCTCATCCACTCACCCTTTCAAGCTCCTCTCATACATTTCTCTCATTAACACTTCACTCGCCATATCATTCGGCACATCGTACAAGATGATCTTTGGGCCTATCTTGCGAGGCAGCTCAACCTTTAGGCCAGCATTCTTAAACTGACCACACTCTCTTATTCTTTTCAACTCACTCTCGCTCATCGTCTCAATCGCTACACCTCCATTCCTCACTTTCCTCACCGCTTTCACACGCACATTCAGTGACTTGCTCACATGCTTCATCATTCTCTCCTTTACTTCCTCACTTGTCACACTCGCACTTGCATCATCCGCTCTCACTATTACCGCATAACTCTTCTCTTTCGTTTTCACTCGTTTTCACATTCACTTCCTGTACCTTTTCAATCACGCTCTTTTCAACATTTTTCGCACTCACGCTCGCATAGCTCATTCCACTTCCGCCGTAGGCTAAATCCCGACTCGCTCGACGCATACACTCATCCAGTTTCCCCTGTATTCTCTCATTTTTGCACAACATTTTCATCATCTGTTCCTCATATTCTCCCACAATGTCCAGTATTTTCTCACTCGCACTCTTTGAAATTTTGTTCGTCTCCGTAAACAGGAATTTACGGAGTCTCGCACCAATTACTCTCATACACGCTATCTCACTCACTTCCGCAACGCTCTCATTCTCTCCCTCATTCATTAATCAAGAACGAAAGTTAGAGGTTCGAAGGCGATCAGATACCGCCCTAGTTCTAACCATAAACGATGCCAGCTAGCGATCCGCCGAAGTTCCTCCGATGACTCGGCGGGCAGCTTCCGGGAAACCAAAGCTTTTGGGTTCCGGGGGAAGTATGGTTGCAAAGCTGAAACTTAAAGGAATTGACGGAAGGGCACCACCAGGAGTGGAGCCTGCGGCTTAATTTGACTCAACACGGGAAACCTCACCAGGCCCAGACACCGGAAGGATTGACAGATTGATAGCTTTTTCTTGATTTGGTGGGTGGTGGTGCATGGCCGTTCTTAGTTGGTGGAGCGATTTGTCTGGTTAATTCCGATAACGAACGAGACTCTAGCCTGCTAAATAGGCGTACCTTATGGTATCGCGAAGGCCCCCGGCTTCGGCTGGCGGGTTTTTACTACCAACGTACAAACAAATCTTCTTAGAGGGACAGGCGGTTTCTAGCCGCACGAGATTGAGCAATAACAGGTCTGTGATGCCCTTACATGTTCTGGGCCGCACGCGCGCTACACTGAAGGAATCAGCGTGTGTTCCCTGGCCGAAAGGCCCGGGTAACCCGCTGAACCTCCTTCGTGCTAGGGATTGGGGCTTGCAATTGTTCCCCATGAACGAGGAATTCCCAGTAAGCGCGAGTCATAAGCTCGCGTTGATTACGTCCCTGCCCTTTGTACACACCGCCCGTCGCTACTACCGATTGAATGATTTAGTGAGGTCTTCGGACTGGTGCGCGGCAATGTCTCGGCATTGCCGATGTTGCCGGGAAGATGACCAAACTTGATCATTTAGAGGAAGTAAAAGTCGTAACAAGGTTTCCGTAGGTGAACCTGCGGAAGGATCATTAACGTTCCGGAGGTCCTGCTCTGCGTCGAGAGTCCTCTCTTTTGGGAGAGACGCGCGCTCGCAGCAGTCGGCGACTGAATGGACGCGCTGAAAAGGCGCTCTCAGAGAAAAAGAAAATAACGGATTTGACGGAATTTGTTGTTGTGTTTTGATATAACGACGGACGCCGTCGCGCCTCTCTGACCGAAAGTAGTCGGCAAGCAGAGCAGCGCGCCCGGCGGTGTTCGACGACGATTCGGAGCGAGACGCTTCGCGATCACGCTCGTGTGTGTGCCATTCTCCGGCCACACACACACAGAGCGTCGATTCGGCGTTGAGCGCGAACCGGTGGTAACCTATGCCCGCGCACGCGTGTGTGCAGCACCCACGACGTTCGTCGACGCGCGCCCTCCCCGTTGTCGCGGGGCAGCGGTCAGCGTGCCGAGAACACACGGTGTGCGACCGCGAGTGCCGAGCGAGAGGACCCCCATATATTATTATAATATATATATAACACAGAGAAGGGATCGATGATATTTCGACCAATCTGTCAACTGTGTCGGTCCGACGGTTTCTTCAAAGAGCTTCCGCCCCGGCTCTCCCGTTGCGGGAGAGACGCTCCGAACGAGAAACACACAACTCTATCTTTGTGCCGTAGCCTTCCCTGGCGGGAGGCGGCGGTCCGCGCGCGTCCTCGGACGCGCGCGGACAGGCTGATCGAAGAGCCACCACGATTATTCTCTCTCTCTCGTCCGAGAGAAGAGACCACGATGGTTGAACGAGAAGCGCGTTTCTTCGCGAACGCAAAAATTTCGAACGATTACCCTGAACGGTGGATCACTTGGCTCGTGGGTCGATGAAGAACGCAGCTAATTGCGCGTCAACTTGTGAACTGCAGGACACATGAACATCGACATTTCGAACGCACATTGCGGTCCACGGATACAATTCCCGGACCACGCCTGGCTGAGGGTCGTTTTAGTACCCCTAAACTGCTTGCGTCCGAAAAGCGCGCACGGCCACGACGCGGGCGACCAGAGAATGGCGCGCGCGTCGCCTGTGCCCTGTGCAACGCTTACAATGGGCGTACGAGCGATCGTTGGACGTTCGCCCGAGGTGTCTGTGCCGCGCCGACCGGCCGCGGTGCAAATCCTGGCGTCGTCTGAAATGACACACCGAAATAATAATAATGAGGAGGAGAAGCGCACAAGCGTGTAAAACGTTGGCGAACGCGCGCCCAGAGAATGCTGCGCGAATTAAGAGGGGGAGCGTGTTTGTGTATCCAAGTCGTGTGTGTACGCGAGAGCCGAGGAGAAATGGGATGAGAGTAAGAGCGCGCGCGAAGGGAGCAACAAACGGCCAAAAAAAGGGTCAGGACGGTGAATGGCACCGCTTTCCCTAGAGCGGCGCGTGCGTCGTTGTCTCCCGAAAGTAGGTAGCGCTTGTCTCACCGTCTCTCCTCTCCGTACATCACACAGACTGACCGGACTGCTCTCGCACTCTGTGCCGCGTCTCTCGGTGCGATAGCGCTCGCGCGTCTTATGCCGAGGCGCCCTTGCCCGCACACATAACGGTATTACGGAGAAATATACGGCGCGTCGTCGTCCGGCGGAGAGAGCATTCGTAATCCTTTACCTCTTTACGGAGAAGGGTTTTGAATCGCGAGCCGACCGCGTGTCCGAGTCCACGAAATTTTCGTAAAGCGAAAAAAGGGGACCGGCGCGCCGCGTCGTGTACTCGTCGAATCGATTCCGCCCGAATTTCGTATATAAAAGAGAAGGGAGAGCCGAGAATCTCGAACCCCGCGATATATCGTCTCCATTACCACCAACGAGTGTGTGTGCGGTTAGCGCCCCGGCGATTTGCCTTCTCGCGTATTTCGTGTGCTGCCGCTGCTGCTCTCTCGTTCGACGCTCTCTCTCTCTCCCTCTTATAATATATATTATAGAGGAGAGACGACGATGAGCGACGCGGAGGAGGCAAACGGCTACGAAAACTCACTATGCGACGACCTCAGAGCAGGCGAGATTACCCGCTGAATTTAAGCATATTATTAAGCGGAGGAAAAGAAACTAACCAGGATTTCCTTAGTAGCGGCGAGCGAACAGGAAAGAGCCCAGCACCGAATCCCGCGGTTCCGCCGCAGGGAAATGTGGTGTTTGGGAGGATCCGCTTATCCCGAGGTGCCGCGTCGCGTCCAAGTCCATCTTGAATGGGGCCACTTACCCGTAGAGGGTGCCAGGCCCGTAGCGACCGGTGCGCGCCTCGGGAGGATCTCTCCTTAGAGTCGGGTTGCTTGAGAGTGCAGCTCTAAGTGGGTGGTAAACTCCATCTAAGGCTAAATACGACCACGAGACCGATAGCGAACAAGTACCGTGAGGGAAAGTTGAAAAGAACTTTGAAGAGAGAGTTCAAGAGTACGTGAAACCGTTCAGGGGTAAACCTAAGAAACCCAAAAGATCGAACGGGGAGATTCATCGTCAGCGGCGCTGGCTTCGCGTCGGTCGGCGATGTCCCGCGGAGTCCTTGCGGCTCGCGCGCGGGCACGCTACCGTGCGCCGATGTCCGGCGCTCGTCGTCGTGCACTTCTCCCCAAGTAGAACGTCGCGACCCGCTGGGTGTCGGTCTACGGCCCGGGTGCGGTGTCTGTCGCGTCGCCGGTAAAACGGCACGCGACAAACCCTCGGTCGCCCGGCCGGCTGCTCGGCGGTACGCGCAAGGTATCAGGCCGCACTATTCACGGTGCGTCGAGACCGTCGCAAGCGCGCGCCACGGTACTCGGAGGTTACGGACTTCGCGCCGTCCCCGGTCCTGGCCCGCTGTTGGTTACAGTACGGTACACCTTCGACAGGCCTGCGAACGTCTCCCGCGGTCTCGCGGGAGACCGATACCGGTCGGCGACGCTACTGCTTTGGGTACTCTTAGGACCCGTCTTGAAACACGGACCAAGGAGTCTAACATGTACGCGAGTCATTGGGACTTGTCGCGAGACCTAAAGGCGTAATGAAAGTGAAGGTCGGCCCTGGCCGTCGACCTAGGGAGGATGGGCCGCGTCGCGATGCGGCCTCGCACTCCCGGGGCGTCTCGTTCTCATCGCGAGAAGAGGCGCACCCAGAGCGTACACGTTGGGACCCGAAAGATGGTGAACTATGCCTGGTCAGGACGAAGTCAGGGGAAACCCTGATGGAGGTCCGTAGCGATTCTGACGTGCAAATCGATCGTCGGAACTGGGTATAGGGGCGAAAGACTAATCGAACCATCTAGTAGCTGGTTCCCTCCGAAGTTTCCCTCAGGATAGCTGGCACTCGGCCGTTCCGCACGGAACGCGCGCGAGTCTCATCTGGTAAAGCGAATGATTAGAGGCCTTGGGGCCGAAACGACCTCAACCTATTCTCAAACTTTAAATGGGTGAGATCTCTGGCTTTCTTGAATTATGAAGCCACGAGCATCTTCGGATCAGAGTGCCAAGTGGGCCATTTTTGGTAAGCAGAACTGGCGCTGTGGGATGAACCAAACGCAGAGTTAAGGCGCCCAACTCGACGCTCATGGGACACCATGAAAGGCGTTGGTTGCTTAAGACAGCAGGACGGTGGCCATGGAAGTCGGAATCCGCTAAGGAGTGTGTAACAACTCACCTGCCGAAGCAACTAGCCCTGAAAATGGATGGCGCTGAAGCGTCGAGCCTATACTCTGCCGTCAGCGGCAAGTGGGGCGGCAACCGGGAGCGGGCGTTAGTCTTCTCTCGCGTCGTCACGAAGCCCTGACGAGTAGGAGGGTCGCGACGGTGAGCGCAGAAGGGTCTGGGCGCGAGCCTGCCTGGAGCCGCCGTCGGTGCAGATCTTGGTGGTAGTAGCAAATACTCCAGCGAGGCCCTGGAGGACTGACGTGGAGAAGGGTTTCGTGTGAACAGCCGTTGCACACGAGTCAGTCGATCCTAAGCCCTAGGAGAAATCCTATGTCAATGACGGCGTACAATATACTCGAGTGTCGAGAAATAATAATAAATATTATACGAAAGACACACGCCCGTCGGGCGAAAGGGAATCCGGTTCCTATTCCGGAACCCGGCAGCGGAACCGCATACAATTCGGGCCCTCGTAAGAGTGTTCGTCGGGGTAACCCAAAATGACCTGGAGACGCCGTCGGGAGATCCGGGAAGAGTTTTCTTTTCTGTATAAGCGTTCGAGTTCCCTGGAAACCTCTAGCAGGGAGATAGGGTTTGGAACGCGAAGAGCACCGCAGTTGCGGCGGTGTCCGGATCTTCCCCTCGGACCTTGAAAATCCAGGAGAGGGCCACGTGGAGGTGTCGCGCCGGTTCGTACCCATATCCGCAGCAGGTCTCCAAGGTAAAGAGCCTCTAGTCGATAGAATAATGTAGGTAAGGGAAGTCGGCAAATTGGATCCGTAACTTCGGAATAAGGATTGGCTCTGAGGAGCGGGGCGTGTCGGGCTTGGTCGGGAAGCGGGTCTGGCTGACGTGCCGGGCCTGGGCGAGGTGAACGGTCGGCGTTCTCGCGCCGGTCCCGGGATCCGAGCTCGGTCCCGTGCCTTGGCCTCCCGCGGATCTTCCTTGCTGCGAGGCTTCCGTGGCGGCGCGAGCCGTCGTGGTCGTCCTCTTCGGCCGCCATTCAACGCTCAGCTCAGAACTGGCACGGACTAGGGGAATCCGACTGTCTAATTAAAACAAAGCATTGCGATGGCCCTCGCGGGTGTTGACGCAATGTGATTTCTGCCCAGTGCTCTGAATGTCAACGTGAAGAAATTCAAGCAAGCGCGGGTAAACGGCGGGAGTAACTATGACTCTCTTAAGGACTCCGTCCGGGCGACCGGCGGATCCATGTGCCATCCCCACCTCCTCGTGGTGAGAGTCGGGCAACGCTGGCGAAAATTTCGACCGGCGGCCAACGGGGCTCTGGCTTGGCAGGGCGCTTGCGCCTCGCTTGGGTTCGTGGGGTTGCCAGCCCCTCGAGCCGACATACGACAGGCACTTCAAAGGAAAAAGGATATTCTCTCCGGCGGCAGCCTCGGGCCGCCGGTCCTGTCGTGCATTCGTCCTCCTCTCCTGAACCCAGCCCTGGTCCTTCGCGACAGCCTCCCGCTGCGGCTCGTCGTCGACAACCGCCCTCGGCTGTCCCTGCCCCTGAGTCCCCGCATGCCTTGCCGTACCCGTGCCCTCATTGCAATCGCGCGTTCAGCACCAAGAACGGACTCGGTCTTCATCGCCGTCGGGCGCACGAGGCCATATACAACGAGGAAATTAACGTCGAGAGGGTGAAGCGCCAGTGGAGCGCTGAAGAACAGCGCATGATGGCGAGGGAAGAGGCCTTGGCGGTTTATCGAGGCGTTCGGTTTATCAACCAACATCTGCTCACCGTTGTTCCGAACCGCTCCCTTGATGCTATCAAGGGTATGCGGAAAAACGGTGGGTACCGACGCCTTGTTGCCGCCGCTCTGGAGGATCTGTCCGCCACGTCGGGAGATAGTTCTTTTCTTTCCGCTGGTGGATCCAGTCCTTCGGCCTCCCCTCAAGCGTCAGCCATCTCTCCGCGTGGGTCACCAGGCTCGCCTCCGTTTTCACCATCTTCTCCCGGCTGGGGCGATGCGTATGGCACATTTTCCGGCGCTATTCGAGCATTAGTCCCAGTCGTGGAAGCCATCCAGGGATGGAGTTCCCGCGTCCTGACTCAGATTGGGTTAGGAGTGCTGGATGGCCAGCGGAGTGTTGATGCCGTCGGCCCGTGGATCACTGGCGTATTCCCTCCGACTGTTTCTCGTTTGCGACCGCCTATGCGTCGCTTTGCTGCCAATCCGGGCAAGAAAGCGCGACGACGGGCGGAGTATGCGCGCGTGCAGCGCCTCTTCCGCTCGAACATGTCGCGTGTGGCCAAGGAGATCTTGGATGGGGCCGACCATGCAGGCGTGGTTCCGGATGTGCAGCGTATGTCTGCGCATTGGGGCCCGTTTGTTGCGCAGGCTTCCGTGCCTGTCGCTCCGGCTCCGCGAGTTCCATCAAAGCGTAAGCTGGGTGGCACGTGGGCACCGATCTCCTGCGAGGAGGTGGCAGCCATCAACTTGCCCCTCAACTCGGCTCCCGGATTGGACGGCATTAGCGTACGCTTATGGAGAGCGATGCCAGCGTCCATCAAAGCTCTCCTCTTCAACATCGTGCTGCATTGCGGAGGATTCCCAGTATCCATGCTGGTGAGTCAGACGGTGTTCATACCCAAGAGGGGCGAGTGTGCTCTTCCGGGCGATTTCCGTCCGATCTCCATTACCTCCGTGGCTGTGAGGCATCTGCATAAAATCTTGGCCCAGAGGCTTCGCGAGTCCAAGCTTGTAGATCTTCGGCAGCGCTGTTTCGACGATGGGTGCGGCGAAAATGTCGCCGTCCTTGCGTCCTTGCTAATGGACGCCAGGTCCCGTCGTCGAGAACTACACGTTGCTTCGCTGGACTTCGCGAAGGCCTTTGATAGTGTCAGCCATGGGGCGATCACTAATTCCTTGGCTGGCTTGGGCTTGCCTCACGGCCTTATCGATTATATCGGGCGCATTTATGCGAACAGCAGCACGGTGTTTGAAGTGCGCGGTGTCAGGTCAGAGCTCTCTAAAGCGGGCAGAGGCGTCAGGCAGGGGGATCCACTGTCACCGGTGCTATTTTGCCTGGTGGTGGATGAGATCATGAGATCGATACCTGCCGACGTCGGATACCAGCTGGGAGAGCATCGTATAAACAGCATCGCTTATGCTGATGATGTTCTCCTATTCGCTGCCACCAAGTGGGGTCTTCAGACCGGCGTACATGGGAATAAAGATAGCCCATATAAATGCGCAAAGATCGCGAGCAGCAGCAGTAAACCTGGAACTAATATTTAACGAACAAAACTTTGACATCCTCTGTATACAGGAACCTTACTCTTATAAGGGGAGAGTAAGAGGATATTCTGCGCCGGGCTTAAGGATCATTCAACCTGACAAAAAAGACGCATGGGTCGCCGCGGTGGTAAGAGAAGGAAAAATGGACGTCTTCCAAAACACAAGTATGGAAAACGAACATATCATGTGCTTCCAGGCTTGCGCGGGACAGGAGCAGCTTTACATTATTAACATGTATTGCCAATTCTCTTTAGAAATAAAACCGTTCTTAGATGACCTAGACAATATCCTACAAAAACTCTCTGGGTGCAATATTATAGTAACCATGGACGCAAATGCCAGGTCGGACTGGTGGTTCTCCGACACCACAGACCAGAGAGGGAAGGAGCTGGAAGAATTAATCCTGTCGCACAACCTCTGCATAATGAATAAGCCAAATAACCCTAATAAGTATTCGACGGAAAGGGGACAGTCGAATATAGACGTTACACTCGTCAGCGAAGGTCTGGCCAGTAAACTAAGAAACTGGAAGGTGGACACAGCGTGCACCACAAGTGACCATAATATTATTGCCTTCGAGATTGGGGACAAGACCCTAAGGAGGACGGAGTGGAGCATGCAAAATGGCTATAATCTGAAAAAAGCAAATTGGGACACCTTCGATGAATTGATTCAGGCACAATTTAACAAAGATTTTCTGAACAAATTGGAGAGCAGTAGAGCCAGCGAGGCAGCGCGGCTCTTCAATAAAACGTTACTTAAAATATGCGATAGATCTATTCCGAGAAGGAAATTGGCTAACCAAACGGTTCCGTGGTGGACCGAAGAGCTAAAAATACTTAGATCACACGCGAACAAAGCCAAAAAGCACCTCCTAAGAGCAAAGAGGTTAAATCTAGGAAACGTGAACGAATATGGGGAACTCTACAGAAGAACCAGAAATAAATATGTCTCGCTAATCAAGAAGGAGAAAACGGCTGCATGGAGAAGCTTTGTAACTAAGGCCGGAAATAGAGATCCCTGGAGTATCGTTTACAAAATAGTTCGCGATAAGATAAAGAAGCCGAACTATTTCTGCACCCTAACCCTGCCCTCGGGAAAGGAAACAAATAACTGGGCGGAGACGATAAGTGCTCTTCTAGATAAATGCGTACCGCCAGACGATGTAGGCGGAGAAGGTAAAGTACACGCAGAAATAAAATCACAAAATAAAAGATATCGTAATAGTAATATGGAACAGGAAATCACGGAGGAGGAAGTGGCGGTTGCCATCAAGAGGATCAAGAAGAATAAGGCCCCAGGAGCCGATGGCGTAAAAGGAGAGATGCTAAAGGCTGTATGGGCAAGCAACAAGGAAGTCATAAGACAAGTGCTAAATATTTGCCTAAGAGAAAAAACATTTCCCGAGGAATGGAGGATAGCTTCACTGCGCATAATATTAAAGGATAGCAAGAAGGACAGAAGCTTATTAAACTCATACAGACCTATTGCACTCTTACCAGTGTTTGCGAAGATCTTTGAGAGAATTTTGATTGGTAGAATCACTAGATGTTACAAGGAGACGGGCCTGGAGTGCAAGAATCAGTTTGGCTTTAAACCAGGGTGCTCCACAGAGGACGCTCTAATTGCCTTCAGAAACGGTCTGAACACTGACAAGAGATACGTAGTGGCCCTCTTTGTGGACATCGAAGGGGCCTTTGATAACCTTTGGTGGCCCGCTATTAAGAAAAGGCTGATCATGGCAAAATGTAGTAGCACTTTAATCAGAATTATCGACAAGTACTTTAGTAAAAGAAAAGTAGTGGTAAAATCTAATTTCAAGGAGGCCCATAAATATATGCAGAAGGGTTGCCCGCAAGGGTCAATCATAGGCCCAGCAATGTGGAATTTCTGCATGGATGCGTTACTGCAAGAGCTTACAACGATAAGCGATACAGAGACAATAGCGTACGCGGATGACCTAGCGACTTTAATACGAGGGAACTCGAGGCAAGAACTGGAAAGAACTGGCGCACGTGTCTTAAAAACTATCAATGAATGGTGTGTGATACATAAATTGAAAGTATCGGCGACAAAAACTACGGCACTTATGATGAAGGGCAAATTTGACAAAGAAAGGATGCCCAGGCTAAATATCGAGCGGCAAAACATAAAATATGCTTCCGAAGTAAGATACCTTGGTGTCTTAATTGACAGCAAATTAAGCTTCATAGCACACGCAAGATACCTAAGAGACAAACTAGTCAAATTTATGATGCAAATCAGAAGAGTCGCAAGGGACGAGTGGGGGCTCAAAAAACATGTCCTGAGAATACTATACAAGGCAGTAGCAACCCCAATTACTACGTATGCGGCTGCGTTCTGGTTTGACAAGGTGTCACATGTATTAGTCAAAAGACACATTTTGGCGGCTCAGCGAGCGCTGCTCATAGTGCTCACGAAAGCATGTAGAACGACGTCGACTAGCGCCATGCAAGTAATAAGCGGAATAATGCCTTTAGACTTGGAAATTATCCAACAAGGAGTGAGTAATAAAATGAAAAGAAACTTGGACGTAGAATGGAATAACTATAGATATGAAGCGAAAGAAAACGTGAACGATAGAAATGTGGCCGCGAACGGACTTGGATGAATTTCTCGCTCGCCCGGCGAAAGCAACACGCCGCGAACGGACTTGGAAGAATTTCTCGCTCGCCCGGCGAAAGCAACACGCCGCGAGCGAACTTGGAAGAATTTGTCGCTCGCCCGGCGAAAGCAACACGCCGCGAGCGAACTTGGAAAAAGCGGCTTGTGCGGCCGGAGGTGTCGCCCGCCAACGAAAGCAACACGCCGCGATCGGACTTGGGGTACGGGCGGCGCGTGCCGCCGGAGGTGTCGCCCGCCAACGAAAGCAACACGCCGCGAACGGACTTGGAAGAATTTCTCGCTCGCCCGGCGAAAGCAACACGCCGCGAACGGACTTGGATGAATTTCTCGCTCGCCCGGCGAAAGCAACACGCCGCGAAGCGACTTGGAAGAATTTGTCGCTCGCCCGGCGAAAGCAACACGCCGCGAGCGAACTTGGAAAAAGCGGCTTGTGCGGCCGGAGGTGTCGCCCCGCCTACGAAAGCAACACGCCGCGATCGGACTTGGGGTACGGGCGGCGCGTGCCGCCGGAGGTGTCGCCCGCCAACGAAAGCAACACGCCGCGAACGGACTTGGAAGAATTTCTCGCTCGCCCGGCGAAAGCAACACGCCGCGAACGGACTTGGAAGAATTTCTCGCTCGCCCGGCGAAAGCAACACGCCGCGAACGGACTTGGATGAATTTCTCGCTCGCCCGGCGAAAGCAACACGCCGCGAACGGACTTGGAAGAATTTGTCGCTCGCCCGGCGAAAGCAACACGCCGCGAGCGAACTTGGAAAAAGCGGCTTGTGCGGCCGGAGGTGTCGCCCGCCTACGAAAGCAACACGCCGCGATCGGACTTGTGGTACGGGCGGCGCGTGCCGCCGGAGGTGTCGCCCGCCAACGAAAGCAACACGCCGCGATCGGACTTGGAAGAATTTCTCGCTCGCCCGGCGAAAGCAACACGCCGCGAACGGACTTGGAAGAATTTCTCGCTCGCCGGCGAATGCAACACGCCGCGAACGGACTTGGATGAATTTTTCGCTCGCCCGGCGATAGCAACACGCCGCGAACGGACTTGGAAGAATTTCTCGCTCGCCCGGCGAAAGCAACACGCCGCGAGCGAACTTGGAAGAATTTGTCGCTCGCCCGGCGAAAGCAACACGCCGCGAGCGAACTTGGAAAAAGCGGCTTGTGCGGCCGAAGGTGTCGCCCGCCAACGAAAGCAACACGCCGCGATCGGACTTTGGTTACGGGCGGCGCGTGCCGCCGGAGGTGTCGCCCGCCAACGAATGCAACACGCCGCGATCGGACTTGGGTTACGAGCGGCGCGTGCCGCCGGAGGTGTCGCCTGCCAACGAAAGCAACACGCCGCGATCGTACTTGGGTTACGGGCGGCGCGTGCCGCCGGAGGTGTCGCCCGCTAATCAAGGCAACACGCCGCTATCGGGCCTGGAAAAATTTCTCGCTCGCCGGCGAGAGCAACGCGCCGCGAGCGAACTTGCGCCTGTTCCCGAGTTCTCGCTTGTACCGCTAACGAGCGAGCTAAATGAGATTAATTAAATGAGGACGCATCGGAAAGTTTATTCGTGCAAACACTCCGGCTTCGCTTATCGGCATCCTGCCTGCATTCGTCCACGTATCGGTCGTAGAATCTCGAAGATTGTGCATCCGACGAGTGGTAGCCGGGAATTAGCAGATATCGTAATAATCGTGTCGCGCGGTCGTGCGGAGCGTCGAAAAGTACGAAACCTTTGTCCGAAACGTATTTCCGTATCGTAGCATTATCTCCTCGTAGCGGCGCTACTCGCCGTCAAGTGCCCCGGAGGTACCGCCGGCGGGCGACGGACTTGGTGAAATCATTCGGTCGTCCGGAGGTGTCGCCCGTCCCGGAGGTGCCGTCCGTCCCCAAGTTGACGCCGGCCGTTATGTGGTGCCGCACGTATAATCACGCCCGTAACGAGCCGTCTCGGTTGCCGCGCGCGTGATTTCGCATCGGGCGAGTGTTCCGTACCGTAATCGCGGTCACCGCAGCTTGCGTGTTGCGTATCATCCGTAATAATTCGAAATATATGTCTCCGACACGTGGGTTTGAGAGATACGTTTCGAGTTAGTAATCGGACAGCGCCCTCATGTCGAGCGAGCGCCGAATAGTAAGTAACTTTCGTCCGAAACGTTTTTACGTAGCTCTCCTCGTTGCGGCGCCGTAAATCGTCGTTAAGTGTTCCGGAGGTACCGCCGGCGGTCGTCTGACTTCGAGAGATCATTCGGTCGTCCGGAGGTGCCGCCCGTCCCGGAGGTGTCGCCGGTCGGCCGTGGTTCCCGGAGGTGTCGCCCGGCCCGGAGGTGTCGCCGGTCGGCCGTGGTTCCCGGAGGTGTCGCCCGGCCCGGAGGTGCCGCCGGTCGGCCGTGGTTCCCGGAGGTGTCGCCCGGCCCGGAGGTGCCGCCCGGCCCGGAGGTGCCGCCGGTCGGCCGTGGTTCCCGGAGGTGTCGCCCGGCCCGGAGGTGTCGCCGGTCGGCCGTGGTTCCCGGAGGTGTCGCCCGGCCCGGAGGTGCCGCCCGACCCGGAGGTGCCGCCCGGCCCGGAGGTGCCGCCCGGCCCGGAGGTACCGTCGGTGCTTATACCTTATTGTCCCGGCATTTCGTTTGTTTCCTTCTTAATTAATGCTAATTATCGTTGTTTGACATTCGCCATACGGCTATCGTGATAATATTTTATCGTACAATAGGACTTTTCGATCGTTCGCTCTCCGCGACTATGTCTCGATTGAACGCGCCTTTCGGCGCTCGCGCTCGCATACGGCCGTGCGTAGGACCGTGCGTCGCCGACCGCCTGGCCGGCCGGTTGGGTACTATAAGAGATACGTCGCGCTCGGCGCGTCGAACGAGTCGAGCGAGTCCGGACGAGTCGTAAACGTACTTTCTCGAGTCTCTCGCCACTCCGGCGTGTTTCGACCGCTCTCCGTACCGTCGCCGACCGCTTGGCCGGTCGGTTGGGTACTATAAGAGGGTAGGAGAGATTAATATTGTACGTGTCGCGCTCTCGACGTTGACAAACGAAGAATCGCCCGAACGGGTCGAGAACGGATTTTGTCGAGTCGCGACTCTGACACGGAGAGAACATTTATATAAAATGTTTGATTTGGAAACCACGAATATATAAAATAATATACGATCGTCGCAGAACGCGCCGCCGCCAAGTCTTCTCATGCTTGGAGGTTGCGTGTCTCGCGAGAACGTACGTTCGACTCTCGCGTCGTCTCGTATTCCTCTTCGCCGGGGATTACGGTGCGGCTCTTCTCGTTCGTCGCCGAACGCGCGCAAAATTAACGCACACTTATTTATTACGAGCACAGCATTGCCACGAGTCGGTGTCGCAAGACCGAATGGCTCTTATGTGGCGCGCACGCCTCTAGTGTGTTGGCCGCGCGGTTCCCTCTCGTTTCGTACGCAGCAGCGGAATCGTCGCGCTTACCGAGCATCTACTCCACGGATACGAGTTTGCGGGAAGAGTTGCTTCTTCCCGCTCGCTTTGTACGCCGTAGCGAAATCTTATTGCTGGTCGTGTGCGGTTAAACGCGTACGAACCAGACAGAACAGTCCTCGACGTCTAAGCATCGCCATCGTCGATCTAGCGTCAGGGTGAATCGCGCGGTCTCTCGAGACCGCGCATCATAACATTTGGGAGAATAAGAACACGAGTATTTTGATCTTGTGGATTTTTGAACGGAGAGGAGGAGGAAGAAGAGGAGAGGCGGCGGCGTCGGGGGTTTACTCTCGCCTCCGTCGTTCTCTCGTACGCTTTACATAATAGCGTTAAACACAGCAGAGTGTCGCCGACCGGCTGAGCAAGACCGGCGGCAAATAAAATGGCACATACGAGCGTGTCGCGCGCGCGTCGGTGTTTCGGCATCGAACGCGCGCGCGCGCGAAAAAGAGCTAGCGACGAGTCTTCGGGCTCGCTCGCGAGTTACTCCCTTGCGAGTAACCGAACACGAAGCTCCCTGGTTGATCCTGCCAGTAGTCATATGCTTGTCTCAAAGATTATAAATGTAATTTATTTAATTACATTTTTATTTTTTAAATAATACATATATACGTTCCAAAAAATATAAGCCATATTATTATATATGTACGTGTGTGTGGGTGTATAACTATCATTTAATACACATTCACGTTAAATCACATCATTTAATCATATTTAATAACTATATCACTAACATATATAATTAATACTTATAATAAATCATTTTTAAAGTAATTTTTTTTAAATTCTAGTTATCACTTTATCAGAATTATGAAAAAAAATTGATACAATTGTTAGAAAACTTAAATGTGCATAACTTTTTAATATATAGGCATTAATAAAATAAACATAGTGATTGTTAATTTTTTATGCTACAGCTACGCATAAAAGTACTAAAATACTTAGAACTTTAAATTACTTTAATATTCAACTGTATATATTATTATAACTTTTCTCGTTTTATACTATATTTAAAAAATAATATTTAATAATTACTTTATTGCACTTACAACTATGCATATGTATTTAATACTGTAACCATTTAAATAATAAAATATATATATAATTACTGTGTATGAAATTAATACATTCAAAATAAAAAAAGTACATATGCAAAAATAAACTCTATAAAATCTATAAATAAACGTAATAATAATAAACTGTGCAATAAACCTTAATTTTTTTTGTTGATGTTTTTCACTTTGTTTTTAAATATTCTTTTTGCTAATGATCTTTGAGATCACTTATTTTTTAGTCAAAATGTCCTCTTATGCAAATAAAAAACAGTGTGGTACACCAAAAGACTGCGTATACGCTGCAGAGCGTTTTTGGGCAAGTGTACCGCCTACCGGTCACGCTTGCATTAGGATTAG
>NW_028190412.1:0-117913 GCF_048542155.1 Nylanderia fulva | reverse complement strand
ATGAGGGTGAAAAATAAAAAAGTTAAAACTTTAATAAATTTAAGCCTCGATAAAAATTCTAGAAATTTCTGTTCTAAACCATCGATGATTACATCCAAAAAATGACCTAGGATAGAATCATGAATTTGTACGATTTTGCCAGATTCTGGAAATTCGAAAAAATGTCAAAAAATGACGAAGTAAAGTGTTCAACGGCAGGGGTTTTTTTTTAAAAAACAAAAAAGGGTTTTTTAATTAACCTTATCGATTTAATAAAAAAACTGACAAGGGGGTGCACGACGTGCCCCTCACCGTTTAAAACGGGTTTTTTTTTTTATGTTTTAATAATTAGAAACAAGTTCTTTAAAGGGGAAAAACGCGCTTCTCAAGCTTTTCGTCTGAAAAAAAATGTTAAAAGATTTCCACACTTTTTTAAAGACGTTGCAAAAAAGCTTACGAAGCGCCCCGGGGCTTGGTTGGTATGTTCTTTTTTGAATGCGAGATCGCTGGATCAAATCCGCCGGTAAAACTATTTTTTTTCTTTTTTTTTTGTATATGCAAAAATTTTAAAATTGGCATGCGACAAGGGGGGAGGTTTTGATTGGTTCCATTCCAACCCTAAATTTATCAAAATATTCGGGAAAGCTTTTTAAATAGAATTTAAAACTTTTTCATCACCCCCCAGTAGAGTATATTACTTCGAAATTGAGGACGTAAATGGAAAAAAAAGAAAAACGTTCAGTGAATACGTGCACGGAAATAATTTTTTGGAAAATCGTTTTCCGTTGAAAAAGACGAGATCTTTGAATACTTGTTGATGGTAAAACCCGACCAATATTAAAAATCAAGCACATTGCGACCTTAAAACAAAAGCATTTTACGGGAAGCATTTTAAAAAAGTTCACATGAGACAGGAAGTATGCGAAAAAAAAAATAACGAACCCGAGAGAAGACCCAATCGCCCCAAAAGGATGGACAAAAAGACAGCCGGAAAATCAGCACGACAATTCATCCCAAAAAAAAAAAAACGTTTCAACCTGTGGCCTGCCCGACCATCTTGGCAAAAACTGCCCGACTAAAGAAGAGGGACCAAGTGTTTTCAGGGGGCGACGTGGAAAAATCCAATAAAAGTCAAAAAAACGAAATGTAAAAAGCGAAAGAGAAAAAATTGTTAAAGAAAACCATATCGCAATAAAAACTCTCGAAAAAATGTACAAAAAAAGTCTAAATTAACGGTCATAAATTTTTTTGCTTTTAATTAAACCAAAGTGATCTAGTCTAATGCGTGCGGATCAAATGTAAATTAGGATCCCTTCGTTAGAGTATAAAAATTTTTTTTCCGTGCGAGGATTAAAAAAATGTAACACGGGGAAAATTCACGGGGAATTAGCTGTAGACGGGCATTCTATCCTACACTCATTCAAGAGTACAGTAATTGATTAATCAAAAATTTCTTTTTGGGCAACAATTTTCAAAACAGTTGGCTGCTTGTTAAAAAAGGAAAATTATAAATTTAATCCGGTCAAAGAAAAAAATTGAGAATACAAATAAACTCCCCCGAAATATTTCAGAAACTTAAATAAAAAAAAACCGATAAAAAAAAAAACTAATAAAAAACTTTCCAAAAAATAAACACGGCTAGCTCTTGAAAATTTTATAAATTTTATATCCTTCCAAATTAAAGAACAGCTCAAATGACAATAATTTTAAAATAAAGGCCGTATATAAAAAACCACGTTTATCCCCAAAAAGAAAAAAAAAAAGTAAATAACCATAAACCATGGGTTAAAAGGGGTATTGCCCCCCCCTCTCTCTCCGATTACGCGAGCCCAGTAGTACTGGGGTCGAAAAAAAAGATGGAAAGTACTAGCTCGGGGGTCGATTTCGCATTAAAAAAAAAATTGTACGAGATAATTCCCCTTCCCTCTTGAAGACCAATAGGTTTTTGAAAAACCTTTTTTTTAGTACATTGACCTAAAAACGGATTTTTTTATTTCCAATTAAAAAAAAACCGTCGAAAATAACACCCTTTATCGTTCCTGATGGCCACTAAAAATTTTTTAAAAAGTCCCTTTAAAAGATGCAATACCGTAAAGAGTATTAACTTATTTGGATTTTTTAAAAATCCCTTTCCCCCAAGTTATATACTGGAATCAAATTCGAAAAAATACAAAAAATCGCGAGCAAACAGGTTTAAAAAAATTTGGGAAAAAAATGCTTTTTTCGCAAAAAATAGAATTTCTTGGTCACGTGGTAAAAATTTTTCAAGTATCCCCACCCCAAATAAAATCGAAGCAGTACGTAAATTTCCAAGCCAATAAGAAAGCAAATACAAAGTTTTCTTGTTTAAAGTGGCTACTTCAAAAATTTGTTTTTAAAATATCATTCATAGCCCCCTTAGAAATTTACTGAAATCTAATAAAAAATTCCAAATTTAAAAAAAAGGGAAACGAAGCGTTTATCCATCTCAAAAAAATATTATGTAAAAAAACCCTCTTACATTTTATAAAAATGGGCCCCAAAAGAATTACACACCGACGCGTCAGCAAGGGTTTGGTGCATCTTAATGCAAAAAAGCGACAAAGATAATAAATTTCATCAATAACTATTCTGTGGTAAAACTTTTTCCCGGGAGAACACATTATACGGGTTTTGAGCTAAGGTATTTGAATGTCAAGATTTTCTAAATTTTGTGTTTACTTTTAGGAATTCATTTTTAAAAAAAACAGATTTGCCGTGCCTTTATTCTAACCCCTCACAAAAAGATTTTTTTCGTGTGCCAGATGGGGTTTCCTTCAAAGAATTTGATTACACTATGATCACCGACCAGGAAAAACATGACACTGTGATGCTTTAAACCGCAAACCTCTTCCAAAAAGTATGGTATAAAAACCCAGTATAGTTTTAACTAAAAATTTAAACGAGCGCAACAAGAAGAACATATAAAAAAATATATGATACGTCAAAAAATAAAATAGAAGGGTAACTATGAAATAAATTTTCTTTTTAAAACACATAAAAAATATTTTTCTATTGTTCCAAAGTGATGCCACACAAATCTTAAACAATACCCTGATAGAGGGCATTTTTTTCCCTTGCAAAAATAAGCATTATTTTTAAAAGATTACGGATGCCCCAAAATTTAAAAACAAAATCAAAAAAAATTAAAAAACTGCGTAAATTGTACTTACCTTGTTAGTTTCGTTGTTTTTTTGTTAAATCTTACTTGTTAGTTGAAAAAAACAAGGGAAAAAAGAAGGGTCCCAAACGATAGAAAAGATGAATTACCTTTAACACTTATCATATTGACCATTTGGACCCTTTCCCCAAAAAAAAGTTACAAAAATATCCTTTCAATAGTCCCACGCGTTTAAAAGTTTTTAGGCTATATGCCACAAATGACTAAAGCGAGCGAAGTTTAGTAAACTTAAAAAACAATCAGATATTTTGGAAATCCCAAAACAAAAAATTTTAATTGAGGCGCACTTTCAATCAAAAAAAATTCCAAATATTGTGTAAAAGAAAAAAATTTACTTAGTTTTTCCCCCGGAGTTCCACGACGAATGGACAAATAAACGCGAATAGAACCTGATACCATTATTAACTAAACTTCAGACTCTAAAACCAAGAAAGGTTTAAAATTTCCCTTAAAATTAAAATCAATTTAATTTTAAATGTACCCCCCTAGAAAATCTACGACACCATTCCCCTTTTTTTTCGGAACTCATGGCCCTATACAGATGACCCCAAAATTTGAGAACTATTGAAAAATCATAAATGAAAAGGTTAGGCCATGTTCAAAAGAAAGTACTCAAAAATTTAAACGATCTAATAATAAATTATCACGAAAAGTAACTGATATGTTATTCAAGGTGCCAGTTCAAAGTGAACATACGTAAAGTGTATATTATCTAAATTTAGTAATAATATATTAACATGAAAAGTAACTGTGATATTTTATTCAAGGTGCAAGTTCACATTGAATATACATACATATAAGTAAAACTGATTACAATTTGATTCTAGAAAATAAGTGCGATATGTTATTCTTAGTGCACAAAATATAATAGTCGTTTATAGAGATTTGATTTGAAACTCATACTAGCCCGTACAATGAAAAATAATTGCTCGTAATTCCAGAGTACCAATTTGTTAATGACTCAGAAAAATAACATGGCGGCCTGCTCTCAAGAAACTATGATGTTTTTTGATGTCCATTTAGAAATAATGTCAAAGCTCTTACAGAATAATTACTACAACATTTGAAATACGAAAAGTATTACATTAGAAGAAGATTAGATTAGAATAAGGATTCAACGTATTTTTAAAAGCTCTACACACACAACGAAGTGAATATACAAAACTATATACAAATACCTTTTTCTTCTGTGTTTCTGAAGAAAATTGTAAGTCAAATGAAACCTTGCACTTTGAGAACCATGTCACTTACTTTTCAGAGTCAAATTGATAAATTTTTTTGTATATTTTAATGATATTTATTTCTCACTTGTATCTTGAATAATTAATATGTAATTTTTTATTGTATATTACGACAATAATCAGTAAACTTTTTAAGCGTATAGCTTTATTGTAGTTGACCTGAGAACTGTACATTTATAAATTTTACTTAATATACACCCGTTTCGAGCAACAAGGCAAAGTTTTCTGATCAATAACTTACTCCCTGAAAATACGGTATAACACAAATCGGAAGTTGATACAAAATTCGAAATTTTACTAAAGAAAGATTGGAGGTTTTTAATTTATACAATTTTCACAACTCTTATTTCAATTATTTATTCTACCCATCGAAAGTTTTTGAGAGCAGGCCGCCATGTTATTTTTCTGAGTCATTAACAATTGGTACTCTGGAATTACGAGCAATTATTTTTCATTGTACGGGCTAGTATGAATTTCAAATCAAATCTCTATAAACGACTATTATATTTTGTGCACTAAGAATAACATATCGCACTTATTTTCTAGAATCAAATTGTAATCAGTTTTACTTATATGTATGTATATTCAATGTGAACTTGCACCTTGAATAAAATATCACAGTTACTTTTCATGGTAATATATTATTACTAAATTTAGATAATATACACTTTACGTATGTTCACTTTGAACTGGCACCTTGAATAACATATCAGTTACTTTTCGTGATAATTTATTATTAGATCGTTTAAATTTTTGAGTACCTTCTTTTGAACATGGCCTGACCTTTTCATTTTTATGATTTTTTTAGGATATCACTTACTTTTTAAAGTACAGATATATAGAGCAGCTTTCTAGTAATTCAAGTATCACAAATATATGTATTTCGATTCTTATCACATAACTTTGTATAAGTAACAATTTATGCAATACAGTTCAAAATAATTGAAATATATGGTATATATGTACATATATAAATATATAATTATATTATAGTATACATATATATTTTATTTAATCATATATGTAAATGTTTGTATAATTGTAATAACTTTTAACGATACATTGCACATTTATTTCAATTGCAACAGAATGAATTTATATTCTTGTATGAATATTGAAAATAAAGAATGGGCCCCTCCATCGCCCATTCTCGTGAGAACGCAACCAATATTTTTCTTCGTCTCTCCGATTTAACACGACATACATATTTCTGTCTGATAATTTTTTTCTGATGATACTTTTTGAAATGTCATGAAGCCTAGGTCAAATTAGAAACTTATTGCACTCGTTTTAATGCAGCGCTTACAGCAGCTTTTATAAAGCGCCAGAGCAGCCGATATTTTATTTTGGCGCTTACGGCAACTTTTATACAGCGCTAGAACAGTTGATGTTTTAATGTAGCGTTTACGGCAGCCTTTATACAGCGCCATTATTTAATCTGTTCTAAGAACAATATGTGTACCCCTTGTGCTCCTTTGGGCCATTTTTTCTTGAACACTTCCATATCATTAGAGTAATACCATTCCGATTTTGTGTCAGCTCTCAACATACACGTGTAGTGACCACGATTCATTTCTTCACCTTTGTGAAATATAGCGCTTATTAGCTTGTACTTTTTTTTATTAATCGTGATATTACTCGTCGGCACGGCGGTAATCCGATTGTTGATAATTTTTTTAGAAGCACCGTTTATAAAAGTAAATAAATTGAGCTGTATTACTACGACGGATAAAGTTGATTCGATTACGGTTTTCTTTTTCAACACGGTGCCCTTACATTCGTTACAATTGCCGTTTATCGTTTCCCATTTAGAAAATTCTACATTAATCAAACTTTGTAGAGTGACACCTTTTTCCTTTTTAATGTCGAATGTATAGGTAATATTAACAAACTACTTCTTTCCAGCTTAGTTACATTGTAATTACATTTGACATTCGAGCAACATGTTACGTGCTTTAATTCGAGTTTTAATACATCATTGATGTCGGAATACGTCGACATTAGAGGCGTAAAAATTCCGAAACATCTTGTTGTGTTCGTTCTTCGAAGCGTTTTCCGACAGATCTTCTAACCGCTTGAATGTTGCAATATTTACGTTCACCATACGCGCAGATAGCATCAATCAATGCATTCGATGCTTTATTTTTCAGTATTTGTTGCCTAATACGTACGCAATGAAACGCACATTGTAATATTACATTAGCGTAACACGAAACAGCATCGTTATTGCAAAGGCCATATATTTTCCACGTAACTATACTTTCTGGTTCCTCACAATCATAATTCTGCATATCATCAATGATATTAGGATATCCCATCGACGATCGTACATTTTCACAACCTTTTTCTCGGACGGATTGATTTGTGGCAGTTCAGATTTGAATATAGATCTCAGTCGATTATATTCTACAATGGCTCTCGAGTTTGCTTTAACTGATGCTGGATTGAAATTTATTAAATGTAGGCCTTCCAATTTACTTACTCGTGACAAACCTACATAGGCTTGACCATCACTGAATACAGTCGTTCCTAAATCCATCATTGCATTGTTACATGTAATTCCTTCGATTATAAATAATTCGACATTCTTTAATTTGTCTCTCAAAGTTTTCAAGACCATGTCTGACAATTGCGTATATTTTGGTGTAGATTCATGACTAACCGGTAGTTGAAACATTCTATGGATTGTCAAGCCATCGATATTGAATGCTGCGATACCCGTGGGAGCAGATATGGCAGTCGTTTTTTTCCAAATTTATTCTGATCCAATGTTTAATCGTTTCAATTAGAAAACTTTTCCCTGTACCACCCTCGCCACTTACGTACAGTCGCAGAATCTGATTCTTATCTTGTAAAACTTGGCATACTCCATCAAAGACTCTTTTCTGGTCTTTGTTCAATTGCGACATCATTTGCGATAAATCAATCGGGTCGTCAATCTTACCAAAATCTTCCAGATCTTTCATCGCGTCGTCAGCTTCTATCGGATTACAATCCAGTTCATCTCATCGGATTTGTCTCTGTCTGCTGTTTTCAGATCATTTTCGCGCTTTCGATTAATTCAGCAACGTTCTCAAAAGCTTTCTGTATTTCTTCGAGCCTTTCGTGATATTTCATTGCCTTCGTTAAAACAGACTCTGAATTCTTAAAGGCATCCGTGTAAATCTCGAATGTACCTTTGAGTTCACTCAAATCTCTCCATGGTTTGAACAGAAGAAGCAGCTAGTAAAAGTATTTTTCGGGAGTGAAAGAGAGACTTTCACGATGCCTGAAATTTTGGCTTCTGCAGAAGAATTTCGAATTCAAGTACGGCACATAATTCCAAACTTTCAAAAAGAATTCGTCATCAATACTGATCAAACAGGGAACTTTTAAAAATTAAATTTTACAAATTGTAAATATTTGAAAATAGTTTATATGCAATATTATATTTTTCTTCATTTACTTTATATATTAATTTTTTACAATACATTTTTTAATTATATTACAGGTTGCCAGTACCAGTCTACGTTTGACAGAAGTCTTGCCGAACAAGGATCAAAAACTGTCTTCGTGAAGAAACAACATTTATATAGAACAACGCATTCATACACGGCCCAATATGCAATCACATTGTCCGGAGAATTGATTCCTCAAGTATTTGTGTGCTTACAAGAATCTACAGTAATTTTGAGCCCAGAGTTCAAAAATGTGTCGACGAACTTGTAACAAAATATAAAAATACCGTCGTTACAAGTTCAAAGTCCGGAAAGTTAACGACCCAACTATACAAAACATTTTTAACAAATATTATGTTACCATACGTTAAAGAAAACAAATTTCTACTGTTGATTGACTCTTGGGAAGGACAAACAAATCCGAAGTGTTTCAAATGAAGTGTTCAAGAAAAATGGCCCAAAGGAGCACAAGGGGCATACATATTGTTTTTTTTTTTGGGGGGGGGTGCCGTAAACGCTACATTAAAACATCAACTGTTCTAGCGCTGTATAAAAGTTGCCGTAAGCGCCAAAATAAAATATCGGCTACTCTGGCGCTTTATAAAAGCTGCTGTAAGCGCTGCGTTAAAACGAGTGCAATAAGTTTCTAATTTGACCTAGGCTTCATGACATTTCAAAAGTATCATCAAGAAAAAAATTATCAGACAGAAATATGTATGTCGTGTTAAAATCGGAGAGACGAAGAAAAATATATGGTTGCGTTCTCACGAGAATGGGCGATGGAGAGGCCCATTCTTTATTTTCAATATTCATACAAGAATATAAATTCATTCTGTTGCAATTGAAATAAATGTGCAATGTATCGTTAAAAGTTATTACAATTATACAAACATTTACATATATGATTAAATAAAATATATATGTATACTATAATATAATTATATATTTTATATATGTACATATATACCATATATTTCAATTATTTTGAACTGTATTGCATAAATTGTTACTTATACAAAGTTATGTGATAAGAATCGAAAATACATATATTTGTGATACTTGAATTACTAGAAAGCTGCTCTATATATCTGTACTTTAAAAAGTAAGTGATATCCTAAAAAAATCATAAAAATGAAAAGGTCAGGCCATGTTCAAAAGAAGGTACTCAAAAATTTAAACAATCTAATATAAATCTAATAATAATTATCACGAAAAGTAACTGATATGTTATTCAAGGTGCCAGTTTAAAGTGAACATACGTAAAGTGTATATTATCTAAATTTAGTAATAATATATTACCATGAAAAGGAACTGTGATATTTTATTCAAGGTGCAAGTTCACATTGAATATACATACATATAAGTAAAACTGATTACAATTTGATTCTAGAAAATAAGTGCGATATGTTATTCTTAGTGCACAAATATAATAGTCGTTCATAGAGATTTGATTTGAAATTCATACTAGCCCGTACAATGAAAAATAATTGCTCGTAATTCCAGAGTACCAATTTGTTAATGACTCAGAAAAATAACATGGCGGCCTGCTCTCAAAAAACTTTCGATGGGTAGAATAAATAATTGAAATAAGAGTTGTGAAAATTGTATAAATTAAAAACCTCCAATCTTTTTTTAGTAAAATTTCAAATTTTCGTATCAACTTCCGATTTGTGTTATACCGTATTTTCAGGGAGTAAGTTATTGATCAGAAAACTTTGCCTTGTTGCTCGAAACGGGTGTATATTAAGTAAAATTATAAATGTACAGTTCTCAGGTCAACTACAATAAAGCTATACGCTTAAAAAGTTTACTGATTATTTGTCGTAATATACAATAAAAAATTACATATTAATTATTCAAGATACAAGTGAGAAATAAATATCATTAAAATATACAAAAAAAGTTTATCAATTTGACTCTGAAAAGTAAGTGACATGGTTCTCAAAGTGCAAGGTTTCATTTGACTTACAATTTTCTTCAGAAACACAGAGAAAAAGGTATTTGTATATAGTTTTGTATATTCACTTCGTTGTGTGTGTAGAGCTTTTAAAAATACGTTGAATCCTTATTCTAATCTAATCTTCTTCTAATGTAATACTTTTCGTATTTCAAATGTTGTAATAATTATTCTGTAAGAGCTTCGACATTATTTCTAATGAACATCGAGAAACATCATAGTTTTTTGAGAGCAGGCCGCTATGTTATTTTTCTGAGTCATTAATAAATTGGTACTCTGGAATTACGAGCAATTATTTTTCATTGTACGGGCTAGTATGAATTTCAAATCAAATCTCTATAAACGACTATTATATTTTGTGCACTAGAATAACATATCGCACTTATTTTCTAGAATCAAATTGTAATCAGTTTTACTTATATGTATGTATATTCAATGCAAACTTGCACCTTGAATAAAATATCACAGTTCCTTTTCATGGTAATATATTATTACTAAATTTAGATAATATACACTTTACGTATGTTCACTTTAAACTGGCACCTTGAATAACATATCAGTTACTATTCGTGATAATTTATTATTAGATTGTTTAAATTTTTGAGTACCTTCTTTTGAACATGGCCTGACTTTTTCATTTTTATGATTTTTTTAGGATTATTTTATTCTTCTGAATTATCGCTCGCATAATCTACCCACGGTTTCATATGATCCGCAGATGTAGATGTTGTAAGAGGTCCTTCATGTTCCCCTATTTTTTTGTACAGTGTATCGATCAATTCGCAATACTTTTGTTACAGAGTATGGACCAAGATATTTATTTGCTAACTTAAGACCAGGTCCTAATTGCGTACGCTTTATTGCTACTACATCGTTTTCATTGTATTTTGTTGCTGATTTACGCTTTTTATTGAAAGTTGCTTGATTTTTACGTTGAATTTTTAAAATACATTTTTTCGCATGTTTACGTAAATTGTCTCGGTTATCTTGAAAGTCTTCGATCCATTTTTTTTCAATAAGTTCTCGAATTTGGGGATCATCTCGTATACGCGCATGAGTTCCGAAAAATAAATGGAATGGTGTCGTATCGATACTTCTATGTGGAGTACAATTTAAATATAATTGAGTTAATTTAAGGAATTTAAACCATTCTTCGCGTTTAGAGTCTGTAAGCTTAGTTAATAATGGTATCAAGGTTCTATGTACGCGCTTTATTTGTCCATTCGCTCGTGGAACTCCGGTGGTGATTAATACATAAGTGATATTTTCTTTTACACAATATTCTGCGAATTTATTTGATTTGAAAGCTGCGCCTCAATCTGAAATTATTTGTCTTGGATTTCCAAAGATATCTGATTGTTTTTTAAGTTTATCTATAACTTCGCTCGCGTTAGTCGATTTTGTGGCATATAGCCATAAGAACTTTGTAAACGCGTCGACTATTGCAAGGATATATTTGTAACTCTTTTTTGTGGAAGGGTCCTAAGTGGTCAATATGATAAGTGTCTAAAGGTAATTCACCTTTTTCTATCGTATTTAGGTATCCTTCTTGTTTACCTTGTTTTTTCTCAACTAAGATACAAGTTACGCAGTTTTTTAATGTTTTTTGTATTTTTGATTTTATATTGGGCATCCAGTAATCTTTTAATAATAATGCTTCAGTTTTTGCAATGGAAAAATGACCTCTATCATGTACTTGCTTAATGATTTGTGTGTGCATCGACTTTGGAACAACTAGTAAAATATCTTCATTATGTGTTTTAAAAAGCAAATTATTTCTGATAGTATCTCCTTCTATATTTTTTTCTTTGACGCTATCATATATTTTTTTTATTTTGTTATCTTCTTGTTGCGCTCGTTTAAATTTTATAGTTAAACTATCACTAGTGTTTATTACCATACATTTTGGAAGAGGATTGCGGCTTAACGCATCTACATGTGTCATGTTTTTTCCTGGTCGGTGCTCAATAGTGTAATCAAATTCTTTGAAGAGTAAAGCCCATCTGGCTACACGTACACATAAATCTTTTTTGTGCATGGTTAGAATAAATGCACGGCAATCTGTTATTATTTTAAATGATATTCCTAACAAGTAAACACGAAATTTAGTTAATGCTCTGACAATTGCAAATACCTCTAGCTCATAACTCGTATAATGCTGTTCTGCCGGAAAAGTTTTACCACTAGAATAGTATATCGAGGAAATTTATTATCTTTGTCTCTTTTTTGCATTAAGATTGCACCATATCCATCTGCTGACGCGTCGGTGTGTAATTCTGTCTGTGCGCCTATTTTATATAAATGTAAGACGGGTTTGTTACATAATATTTCTTTGAGATGGATAAACGCTTCGTTCTCTTTTTTTGTAAATTGGAATTTTGTATTAGATTTCAGTAAATTACTCAATGGGCGTGCTATGACTGAATATTTAAATACAAATTTTTGAAGTAGCCACTTAATCCAAGAAAACTTTGTATTTGCTTTACATTAGTTGGCTCTGGAAATTTACGTACTGCTTCGATTTTATTTTGGGATGGGTATACTTGAACATTTTCTACCACGTGACCAAGAAATTCTACTTTTCTTTGCAGAAAATAGCATTTTTTCCAATTTATTATTAATCCTGCTTTGCTCGCGATTTTTAGTATTATTTCGAGATTTTGTATTCCAGTATCTATATCTTTGGAAGGTATTATTAAATCATCCAAGTAAGTTAATACTCTTTTATCGCGTATTGCATCTTTAAGGGTACTTTTAAAAATTGTAGTGGCCATCAGGAACGATAAAGGCTGTATATTTTCGACTGTTTTTATCAATTGGAACATAAAAAATCCGTTCTTAAGGTCAAGTGTACTAAAAAAATTGCGTTTTGCAAAAGATCTAATTGGTCTTCAATGAGTGGAAGCGGGTATCTATCTCGTACAATTTTTTATTTAATCGTCGATAATCGACACAGAGTCTAGTACTTCCATCTTTTTTTTCGACTAGTACTACTGGACTCGCGTAATCGGAGAGAGAGGGTTGCGCAATACCCTCTTGAACCCATGTGTTTATGTGTTCATTTACTTTTTCTTTTTCTTTTGGAGATAAACGTCGAGCTTTTTGATATACTGGCTCTTTATCTTTTAAAATTATTGTCATTTTGATGCTTGTTTCTTTAATTTTGGAAGGATGATAAGTATTGATAATATTTTCAAGAGCTAGCCGATGTTTATCTTCTGGAATATGCTTTATATCTAGTTTATCTTTTTATCGGTTTTTTCATATTCTAAGTCTATCTGAAATATTTCGGGCAGTTTATTTGTATTCTCAATTATTTCTTTGACCGGATTAATTGATATATTTCCATTTTTAACAAGCAGCTCAACTGTGTTTAGAAAATCAGTGCCAATAAGAAATTTATGATTAATCACATTATCTGATACTACTCGGATGAGTATAGGATATGAATGCCCGTCTACAGCTAATTCCGCGTGAAATTCTCCGAGTGTTACATTTTCTTTTAATCCTACGCCACGGAAATAAATTTTTTTATACTCTAACGAAGGAGATCCTAATTTGACATATTGATCCGCACGCATTAGACATAGATCACTTCCGGTATCAATTAAAGCAACAATTTTATGACCGTTAATTGAGACTTTTTTAGTACATTTTGTCTGAGATGTTTGTATTGCGATATGGTTTTCTTTAACAATTTTTACCTCTTTCGCTTCTTTTACATTTCGTTTTTCTTGACATTTTATTGGCATGTGTCCACGCTCGCCGCACTGAAAACACTTAGGTCCATCTTCTTTAGTCGGGCAGTTTTTGCCAAGATGGTCGGGCAGGCCACAGTTGAAACAGTTTTTTTTTCTTTGTGTGATGAATTGTCGTGCTCGTATTTTCCGGTGCTGTCTTTCTTGTCCATCCTTTGGCGCGATTGGGTCTTCTCTCTCGATTCGTTATTTTTCGTTTCAGCATACTTCCTGTCTCATAGTGTAACTTTTTCAAATGCTTCCAGTAATGATGCTTTTGTTTTAAGGTCGCTAACTCGTGCTTGATTTTTTAATATTGGATCGGGTATACCATCAACAATGTATTCAACGATCTCGTCTTCTTCAATCGGAATACGATTTCCAAGAATTATTTTCTCGTGCACGTATTCACTGAACGTTTCTCTTTTTTTTCCATTCACGCTCCTCAAATTTTCGACGTAATATCACTCTACTGGGACGGTGATGAAACATAGTTTTCAATTCTATTAATAATGCTTCCAGCAATATTTCGATAAATTCAGGCTTGGAATGGAACCAATCTAAAGCCTTCCCCTTTAGTCGCATGCCAATTAATTCGTTTCTGTTACTAGTGTAGGGTAATCTTAGCTTTTGCAGTTCGTCTTTCAACTCTAACACCGTTAGATCATTTGCATCTCTCGTACTCATTTTGGCCCTAGCAACTCACTAACTTTAGCAAACTTACTAACTTTAGTTACTCACAACTCTTTTTTACTTGCTGTTTCAATTAATATTGGCTTAATTGGACGAGCCCCCAAGATTATGTAGAATGTTGGATTTATAATGATTTATTGAAGAACAGCAAATAGTACAGATCGCCCGCGAAGTGTTCTGTTCGACTCGCGAATGAATACTTCCTTGATAGCATCGGCCTTATATATTCGAGCTCGTTTCTCATACAGGCATTTATCACGCATTCATCACGCATACACTACATGTCCATTATTGGCTTATTTTCAAGTTTGGAATTTTGTTTTGAAAATTGTCTTGCATTCTTTTCTTGTCCGCTCTCTTCTATCACTCATCCATCACGTGCACACACTTGCTCACGCATACTACATGTGTTTATTCATTCCCACAATATTTTTATTCTTTTTCCTAACAATAAATATCAGAATAATACATCCAACAATTTATCATAATAGCTATAATTAGTTTAATAACACAATAAAAATAACTAAGTAAGTAAAATAATAAATAAGTTAATAACACAATAAAAAATAAATAAGTAAGTAAAATTAAAAAGGGTTTAAATCACATAAAACCAAACAAATTTTCAATGAACAATCACCTTTGGAAAATAAAAAAAAAATGGTTTTTTAAATCGTCCAACACAGATATTCCGCCTAATTTTTTAAATCTTTTGCAAAGGGTGAAAAATTTCTGTCTGAATTTAAAAAAAAAAAGGGAACAAAAATTTATCAAGGACATAGAGAGAAATAACAACAAAAAAATTATTAAACTCACAAAATCAAAAATATCGGGGTTTTTCAAATTCCCCCCAATTTCTTAATAAGGAAAAAAAATGACGAAGTCAAAAAAAATTACGGGGTGCACACAGAGATTTAAAAAAATTTTTAAAGAAAACCCGAATTTTTTTTCCACGCGCGGACAAGGGTAATGCTAGGGTTTGAAATGGAAAGATTTATTATATAAAAAAGGGAAAAATTTTTTTAAAAGATGTCAACACTTCACTATTGAAAAAAAAAATTTTCAAAAAATGAAAAGATTTGAATGTTTTTGTTGAAGAGAGGCTTGGGAAAGATTTTTTCAAAAAGGGGAATATTTAAATACGTTGTAGTGATTCCCTTCCAAAAGCGTAGGATTACCTAAAATCCAAAAGGAAAAAATATCCAGTTAGAATCTATTTCTGGGTTGAAAAGCTATACTGCGGCTTGTTTTTACAAAAACCCTTCGACTGCCTCCCTAAAGCAAAAAAGTCAATTAAAAATATTTTTTGAATTGACGCACTTGCCCCGGGTAAAAAGTTTGAGAAATGATGGGTTTTTTTTTCTTGGTGGGGTGTTTTTTTTCGAACGTCCTCGGACTTGCGATTGACGGTTTTAAACGTAGATGGGATCACATTGAAAAATAAATACCAAAAAACCGAATTTTTGGGGGGATAAAATCAAATGACTTTACATTTTTTATTTTTAATGACAAAATTTTTAAACAACTTTTGGGGCCCCCTATGGGTAAACCGTTATCACCAATTTTTGCAACGGGTTATGCAAGATTTTGAGGATACAGTTCTAAAAGTTTTGAATTTGGAATGTTTCGTTTTATTTTCGTTATGGGGTTACAAAATGTGGCCACCCTAGACTAATTGACTCCAGTGTAAATATTTTAAAAAATATCTGAAAGATTAAAAATTCCGGTCAAAACAAGGGGTTAAAATCAATTTAAATTTTCTTGTTTAAATTAAAAATTTATTAAAACAAATATTATTGGTATCAAAAAGAAACCTTTCAGGAAGGACGATCATTTTATTAAAACACCATATCCCACAAAATGGAAAAATAAACCCTTGTAGCAGATGTCTTTTGCTATAAAATCCACTTTTTTTAAAAAAAATTTAGGGTTAATTTTAATATACTCTAAGAAAGGTTACCCTTTGATTGATTTTTAACAAAATTAATCATCGGTAGAAACTCTTTCAAGGGGGCATTATAGAGAGACGGGCCAAAAAAAAAGAACAAAAGTATGGGAAAAGGGACCTTGATAAAAATTTTTTGTCTTTCCTTAATTGATAGGATCTCAGAAATGATTTTTTTCCTGGGTAAAAAAAAAAAATTGTATGTAGGGAAAGATGTTCAAAAAACGGATAATATTTTAAAGCACAAAAGATAAAAAAACATCCATGCAACGAATGGGGTTTTTAAAGATCTTTTGCAATATTGAATGCTCTTATGTAGGCCAAAACAAAGAGCATTGCAGCCAAAAAAAAAACATAAAAAAATATTGGTTGGACTAAACAAAACATTCAGTAATTTAAAACCATAAAAATAAACCCCTACTTTTAAAAAGGGGGGGACAATGTTAGATCATGGAAAAAAAAAATAATTTTTAAAAAAAGACTATTTCTGAGATGTTTATCAAGGGAAAAAAAAAATGGACAAAATTTTAAAAAAAGATACGAGTTACAGCGAGTGTTTTTTTGAATTTTGGGATTTACGAACAATAAAAATAATAGGCAAAGGACTTAAACGAGTCAAACATAGATATTGATCATATAAAAACGCACGCTTCCCCATCAGTAAGTTTAAAATGACTGTCTTTCGTTGTTGGGTTTTCTTTTGTGTCATCCAAAACTTTTAATAGTACAAAATTATCAAAAAGGGGACGATGTAGGTAAGCATATTCCCAAAGTGTAGGGGTATTATTATAATTTAGACTACGTAATCTTTAAATTTTTTTTTTTAATCGCAGCCCCTGGGAAAGGGGTTTAATTTCTCGCATTTTAACGATGAAAAATATCCGAGATCTGAAAAAAAATCAGAGATCATATAGGCAAACTTTGTTAAAATGACAAATTAGAACACTGAAATTGCCAAAGCTTCGATTCGAAAAATTAAATTAAATTCCGATATTAGTAAAGTTGGATGTTTTATTTTCAAAAATTTAAATTGAAGAAGACCGCGTGCGTCAAAAACGTTTATAGAAGATTTTAATTTGGGGTTTTTTAATATCAAAGAGTAGTTTTTTAATTTAACATGTATAAGGTATTGATGAACATCCAAATATAGTCGATAATTTGGGCCCTTAGATTTACATTTTGTTTTAAATAATAAATATTTAAATAACACAAATCATGTTTGGGTTAAAAAAAGAAATCTCTCGGGAAGGACTTTTCATTTTTTTTTTAACACCCATTATCCAAAAAATTGGAAATATAAAAACTTGTGGACAGATTTGTTGTTTCCACCCACAATTTTTTAAAAAAAAATTTGGATTTAATCATTAATTTCACAAGAAAATATTCCCTTATTGATTTTTACAAAATTAATCACGGATAGAACACTCATACAAAAAAACTTAAAAAAAGAAAAGCTAACAAAAGAAACCCAAAAATTATAGAAAGAAATTGTTAATAAAAATTTTTTTTCATCCGTTATAAATAGGTCTCAAAATGATTGTCCCCTTTTGTAAAAAAAACTTCCTTCCTCTCAGCCAATAGAGCCCACGCGGTTATTGCAAACATACAAAAAGAAAAAAAATTTGGAAACTGGGGGAATTTTGACCTAGGGTTTGGGGATTCAAAATTCCCTTATTCCTTTTTAAAAAAATTCCCCAAAAGAATCGAAAAAAAATTTGGCCAAAATGGGCAAATCGGAATCAACCCGGACCTTCCGCTTGCCGGGCGATGCTTTTCCAATGAGCTATTCAACCAAACTATTTCTCTCTATGTTTTTACCCCCAAAGCGTCGTGATTAGGCCCAACCGACGAAAAAAATTTTAAAAATATTAAGTGGGCCCTTTTTAATTTTTTAAAAACACGATCTATGTACCCCCATTCCTCTCAGAAAATTAAGCCACACGCAGTTATTGCGATACATACAAAGAAAAAAAATTTGGGAAAATTTAAAGGGAAAATTTGTATCCTTTTTTTTGGGATCCAAAATTTCCCCCTTTTTCCCTTCAACTTCCTTGAAAAGAAATAGGCGAAAAAAATATTTCCAATTTTCTTTTTTTTGTATGTATCGCAAAACATCGCGGGGTTTTTATTGGCTAAAGGGGGAATGGAGTGTAGTCGTGTTTTAAAAAAAGGAGCCGATTAAATAGTTTTATTTTATTTTTTTGTCGCGTCGGGGCCCAAATCCGACGTTTTAAGGGTTAAAAAAAATTGAGAGAATATTGTTTTGTAAGTGTCGAAAACTCATTTGAAAGAGCAGGCCGGCAACAAAAGGTCTGGGTTCATTCCCAATTCAGCGATTGGCCCAAATTTTTCTCGTATTTTTTTTACGGGAAAGTTAGGGAGAAAAGGAAAATTTTCTGAGCCCCCAACCTAAAAACCAAATTCCTTATTTAAAAATTTTTTCTTTTTTTGTAGTATCGAAATACTGCTTTGGGGCTTTAGGGGTGAGAAAATGGGGGGGGGGGTGTAAAATCGGTTTTAAAAAAATTTAAAATAATCTTACTTGTACGTAATATTGTAAACGATCATTTGCATCTTTTTTGAATAAATTGAATTTGCCTGACCACCCAAAAAAATTAAATATTCTCCAAAGTTAAAAAATAATCATAAAAAAATAGAAAATTTAAAAAAAAAAATATTATTAGAAAGGGGAATATACTACTTTTATCTTTATTATAAAAAACCAAATATGGGGATAAATAAAAAAATTAAATTAGATTTATTACTAAAAAAAATTCTTTTTAAAAATTTTAAATGTCACAAAAGGTTGAAAAATCCTAAAACCCTACTTTTTAGGATTCCCGAATTTGAACGATTTTAAAAATTTTCCGTTCCCAAAAAAGTTAAAAAAGCACCCCAACTTATATAATTAAAAAAAAAATTAACAATCTTAAAAAAAAACATTTTTTTAAAAAAAAATTTTAAAATTTTTAAAGACAAATTTTATTGTTAACTTTTTCCCATCATACATTATTAAATTTTTAAATTTAATACACTTAAATTCTGCCAAAAAATTTCTAATTTTTTTTCTTTTTAAAACATTAAATTTATTCATTAAAAAAAAATTTAAAAAAAGTCTTTCGTACAAAATTTTTAAAATTTATTATGATAGAAACCTCTGGTTACACCGATCTGAACTCAAATCATGAAAATTTATTTCGAACAACAAAAATATTAAACTTCTTCTTTTAAATTTTTTTTTTTTTTTTAACTCGGGTCGCAATCTTTTTATTAATAAGTTTTTTTTTTAATTTCGCTGTTATTTTTAAAAGTTTTGAATAATTTTTTATAATCAGTTTAAAAAAAATTTTTTTTTTTAAATTTAAAAATTTAATTTTTTTATAAAAATTTTTTTAATTAATGTTAATATTTTAAAAATTAAAGTTTATTTTTTAATTATTCTCCCAATATAAAAATAAAAATATTAAAAAAAAATTTATTTCCTTAAATAAGTAAAACTTAATTAAATTTAATAGGGTTTTCTCGTTCATAACTTTTTTAAAAATTTTAACTTAAAATTTAAAATTTTTAAAAAATTTTTTGAAACAGCTTTAATTTTATCAACCCTTTTTCCAGTTTCATTAAAAAAACAATTGTTATGTACTTTGCCAGCAATATACTGCGGCATTTTAAATTATAGCAGAAAAATTTTTAAAAATTATCACAAAAACCATGTTTTTTTAAAAACAGGAAATTAAAAAATTTTAATTTTAAAAAAAAAATTTTTGTTAAATTCTTTATTTCTTTCATTTTTTTTTTTCCCCTTTGGGGATTAAAGGGCTTTTGGGAGGTACCCAACCCACAACCTACAAAACCACCAAACACCAACTTTTTTACAATACAACTAACAAACACTTTTTATCTAACAAATTAAGAAAAGAAAGAGTCGTCCCAAATTTTTCCCCGTTTGCTGGGCTCCATTCCCACATTCTCAAACACCTTTTTAATCCCTCAAAATTTCTTTAAAAAATTTTTTTTTCCCCCCCCCCATTTTCCCCCCCCCCCTTTCTTTAATTCCCTCTCCATCTTTCCCTTTTCCCCTTTTCAGTATTTATTTTTTTCCCACCAATTTCCCTTACCCCCTTCTCTACACTTTTTTCTCCTATTAATGGTCCCAGGGGGGGGGGGTTTCTTTCTATCAAAAAACCTAGCCTACATTGTTTTCCCCTTTTTCCCAGATTGTCCTTCTTTTTTGTTATCTAACCTCAAATCCCTTCCCATTACTTTTCCCCCCATCCTTTTCAAATTTCCGGAATCCCCCCCAACTCAAATACATTATACTCGTTTCTTATTTTCCCCCATTTTTTCCCCTTCTGCTCTTTTTTTTGTTTTTGTCCCATCCCTTTTATATTCCTCTCCCTTTCCTTTTTTCCCTCCATCCCCTTTTCCCTTTTTTTTTCCTTTTTCTTAAGGAATTTTGCCCTTTTTCCCCCCAAACCCTTTTCTCTTTTTCCTTCTCTTACCCTTTTTTTATCCCCTTTGCATTCCTCGCTAAACTTCCCCCATTTCCCCCCAAATTTTTCTTGTCCCCCTACTGTTTCCCCCTCCCTCCCCTTACCCTAAATTATTTTTTCCCTTTTCCCCCTTCTTACCATGTACCCCCCGGGGCCCCCAATCCATCCTAACGTCCATTATCCTTTTCTGCATTCCCTCTACTTTTTCTCTCCTTCCCCCATTTTTCCCCCCCATATTCCAACAACCTTCCCCCACCAAACCTTTTTTATTAGCCATAATTTTTTTTTAAATCCCCTGCAAATCTTTTTTTTCCCCCTTCCCTACACCGTTTATCCCCACTTTTTTTTCCTTACTTTCCTTTACCTGGCCTTCGTTCCCCATTTTAAACTTATATCCAAAAAAGTGAATTCCTTTACTTTCTCAGTACCCCCTTACATCCGCTATCAACAATTTAAATTGGGCTCTTTGGGAAACCTTCCCCCACCCCCCTTGCCGCCCAAAAAGCTTTTTCCTCCTTTTTCCCCTTTTCTTATTTTGCTCCTGTTTTCGTACCCTCTCTATCTTTTTTAGCCCTTTTCTTACCCCCCTATTTTATTGCTCCTTTAAACACCCTCCGTCCATCAAATCAAAACCCCCCTTTTTAAATTTTTAAAAGGCCGCCACACTTTACCATAACAAAAATATTTTTATCACCCCCTTTCCCCCTTTCTAAAAGGGGTTTGACTCTCCGGTTCATTTCTCCTTCTCCATTTCCTTTTTTAAACCTTTCCTTAGTTTCCCCGTAATTTATAAACGGTTTGGATCAATGCTCCTTTAAATTTTCCACCCTATCCCCGTTCCTTTTTAACGGGGGCACAATTATCCCTTTTTTTATCTCTCGGCCTCTTTCCCCTCTCTACACCTGGTTTGCCATTTCCCATCCCATTTTTTTTCCCTCCTCCCCCCCATATTCTATACCTTACTCGGGTTTTTATCTTTTTTTTGCTGCTTTTTTTTTTTTTCATTTTTTCCCAAATCTCTTACTTTCCCCCTGCATCCTGTTCCTTTTCCCTTTTTTTCTTTTTTCCCCTTTTTTCAAATTAAAACTTACCCCTCCCAATAAGTCCATGAAAATTTTCCTTTCCCTTTTTGCCTTTTTTTTCTCATTCACCCTTTTCCCCTTTTTTTCCCTTTCCCTGTTTTTTTTCGGAATCGTTTCTGGAATTTCCCCCTCGACTTTATATTGTTTTTTCGCGGCGAGTACACAATTCGGGAAAAAAAAATTAAAAACCGTCATTTCCCCGGGTCTTTTTTGTTAATTCTCCCCCTTTTTTTGGGCCGGCGGTTTAGCGATCCGACGCCCATTTTTGAGAGAGTCGCGTTCTGCCGTCTAAGCAATAACAACCAGTTGAAATATTTTTAATCCATCGCTCGTATTTTTTTAAAGCGGTCAACCCACCGAAAAAGTTTTTTATCTCCCCCCTAGCGTTTAATCCGATCCCCTTGAGAGAAGGGCAAAAGAAAAAACTGCGATCGGCGGAGAAACGAATCATGTAAAAAGTCCGCGACAAAAAATAAAAAGGAGTTCCCACAACCCCGAGCCTTTTTACTACCCACTCATTCCTTTCCCACCGATGTTTTAGCAACGTTAACCATTTTTCAATCTAAACACGTTTATGATTTTTATACCCCTTTTTCCCCTTTTTGCCTCTTTTTTGCACTTTTACCATTTTCCCCCTTTCGCTTTTTTTCCTTTCACCTACTTTGTTCCGCCCGCTTTTTGTACCTTCCCTCCTCCCCTTTTTTCCTTTATTCTTTTAAATTTTCCTCACCTCTTTTCCTTTCTTACACCCGGGCCCCCCACCCCTTTTTTTCCCTTCCCACCCCCTTTTTTTTTTTTAAAAATTTTTTAGTTATTTTTTCCCTAACCCCAAACCCCCATCCTTTTACCCTTCATTTTTTTTTCTTATTTTTCTCCTTTCCCTTCTCCGTCCCTTCCCCTTTTTTTTTATCTTTTTCCCTTTTTTCTTTCCTTTTTTTTTTACCTCCTTTTTTTAAAATCGCTAAAAGATAAAAGGTCCAATTTTATGTTATTCCCCCCTCTATTCTTTTCGTTTTTTTTTTCTTTATTCTCTCCACCCAAGAATCTAAAAGACTCCCCCTCTTCTTCCCTTTTATGTATACCCGCTTCCTAAAATCCCCCCCACCCCTTTTGCTCTTTTATCAGCTTTTTCCCCTCTTCATTAACTTTCTTGTTCTTCGATTTTTTTTCGTCTTTTTTTTCCTTTTTTTCATTTTTTCCTTTTTGTTTTTGGTTAAATCTCCCCCCTAAAACGCCCTTTATTTCTTCTTTCTTTCCCTCCACTCCTTAAATTTTCCCCCATTTTTCCCCTTTCCCTGTCCCCGTTTTGTAATACCATTACCTCCAATTTCTTCTCACTTTATTCCCCATTTTTTCTCCCCCTTTTTATACTTTTTTTTTTTATCTTTTTTTTTTATCCCCAAATCATTCCCCCCCCGGTTTTCTTTTTATTTTTTTTGCGTTTCTTTTTCATTTTTTCGGTAATTTTTTTAATGCTCCCCCCCTTTTCTTTATATGTTTTATATTTCCATCACCCAAAAACATTTCTTTTAGAAATTTTTTTTTTAATTTTTAGTGAAAATTTAAAAATTTTATTTTCTTTATGTTTGCTTTTTTTTTTTTTTTAAATTTTTCCCCTTTCCATTTTTTAAAATACATTCCCCCCTTTCCCCTCCCAAAATGTCGTTATTTTAATTTTCCCATAGCTGTTCATACCTTGTTTCCTTTCTTCTTTTCTCCCTCCGCAATCTCCATTAATTTCCGTTTCATCTTTCTTTCTTCCCATGTTAAGTAGTCCTATATCTCACCCTCTTTCCCTCTTAATACTTTCTTCCTTTCCATTACCTGTCTCTTTTCGTCTCTGCTGCCTAATTTTTACTACCGCCATTTCTCCTTCCTCTCTCTCCTTTCCTTTTAACTTCTTATCCATTCAATCTCCGTTTCGCTCTTATCTCTTTTATTATTTTCTCCACTCTTTCCTTTATATCTTCCTTCCTCCTTTTATTCTTCTTATACTATGTTGTTTTCTTCTTTCTTCTCTCTTCTTCTATTCTAATTTCTTTCCTATGTCTTTCATTTTTCTCATTATTGGTCTCATTTATCCACTGTACTCCTTCACCCCCTCTCTTTCTCTTTCTTCCTCCCTTCCTCTTTCTTCCATTTTTGCTTCCAAATCTATCAATCTTTTTCCAGGCTCTCTATCTTTTTTCTCATCTCCTTTTTCTTTCTTCTTTCCATTTTCTTTCTTTTTTCTAAATTTTTATCTTCAATTTTCTCATTTCCTCACCTACCTTCTCTATTATTTTCTCTCCCATCTCATCCATCATTTTCTTTAACTCCTCCTTTTTTATCCCCCCTACTTCTCCATGCAGCCTTTCTGTCTTTTTACTCCTCCTTAACCTTTTTTTTTCTCCTTTTTTAATCCTCTCCTCCTCCCCCTCTTTTTCTTTTCAAAAGCTCTCTATACATCTCATACTACTCCTTCTCTCTTTCGCTAACTCATCTATTTTCCTCGGCCTCCCTACTTTCTTTTTCATTTCTTCCTCATTTCCCCTTTTTCCCCCTTCCCTCTATCATCCTATCTCTATTAATCTCTTTACTTATATTATTTTCTTCTCTATTCATTTTTATCTTATCACTTTCTCTTCTTTGCCTCTCCTACTCTATGCTCTATACTTTAACTGGCTAGTGAATTCCCTAGTAAATTCCCCTGTTTTTCTGTTCCGCCTACACCTACTCCTTACACTTATTTCCTTTCTTCTACATGTCACTTTCTGTCTACTTTTCTTACCTTTGACTACTCTCTATTTTCCCAACCCTTTACCCTTTTTCCTCTCCTATCTTCTCTATCGATCCTCCCTTTTTCCTGCACCCTCTCACCCACTACTTCAAATTTTCCTCGCCCTTTTTCTCACTTTTTCTTCACAAATACCTGTCACACTTTCACACACCTGTCACTCACACTCTTCCAGAACCGGAAGCCAATAAACATTTAAATTATATGTTGATTAAAAAAAAAATATATGACATTTTCTATCTCATTTACTAATTTATCATATGTATCTAATTAATTTATTTTTTAATCAATATGTAATTTAAATAATTATTAAATTTAATAAACATTTAAATTATATATTGATTAAAAAATAAATTACATTTCCTACCTCATTTACTAATTTATTATATTTATCTAATTAATTTATTTTTCAATCAATATGTAATTTAAATAATTATTAAATTTAATAAACATTTAAATTATATAGAATATAAATATGTTTTCTAAATCGGCCAACAGAGCCAAAGCACGAAAAATTGCGAAAATTAATTATTTGGAACTGTATTTCTTGGTACGAGATTACAAAGTTCCATATATAAATTAATCTCGAAATTTACATATGGAGAAATAGGCGCAAAAAATATAGGTCCGAAAAGTCGCTGAAGCGGGAATCGAACCCGCGTCTTTCACTTTCTGGGCGACTGCTCTTACCACTAAGCTATTCAGACCCTTTCGATCCTATATTTTTCATTTACCTTTTTAGTAGATGTTAGTAAATAACGCCGTGGTTAGGCCAAGGTGTGAATAAACTCAGAAATGAATATTTTTATCGGCTCTCAGTAGTGATAAGAGCCGTCGCCCGGAAAGTGAAAGACGCGGGTTCGATTCCCGATTCAGCGACTTTTCGGACCTATATTTTTTGCGCCTATTTCTCCATATGTAAGTTTCGAGATTAATTTATATATGGAACTTTGGGATCTCAAAATTGAGATACAGTTCCAAAGAATAATTTTTCGTTCTTTGGCTCTATTGTCCGACTTAGAAAACATCATATTTATATTATTTATATTAAGAGCCGATAAAAATATTTATTTCTGAGTTTCTTCGAGTTAACATTTATTTCAGTTGATGCAGCATGTTTTAGCTGGACAGCATTTGAAAAATTTAACAGGGATACGAAAATGGACTTCATAATTTTATTGTTTTTAAATCAATATCTTTTTTTGCAACATAATCTGAAACTTGCCAGAAAGATAACAAAAGTTATAGAAAATAAGAGAAAATATTTTGAAAAATGATTTGTAATGCATATATATGAATAAAAGATAATTAGAAAAAAAAACTAAAACTTTTGCAAATACATCTAATATGTGAAATTACGATAAACTAAAGAATTTAATATATATATATATATATATATATATATATATATATATATATATATATATATATATTTATACCATCTAATTTCTATTTTTTTAACCTTTATACTTTTTCAAAATATTACGAAAAATAAATAATCGATTTACATAAAAAAAAATTAAAATAGCTTCTACATTTAAAAAAAAACAAAGCTGAATTTTGAAACTTTTTCAGTTACAAAAAAAACTTTTTCAGTTACAAAATAAAAAAAAATTATGTAGTAATTTTTTCCAAATCAAACAATTTTTTATGCAAAATATAATTTAAAAGTTATTCAAGTATACAAGTTAAACACTGCATTATATACTTAACAATTTATTTTATAAATTATTATTAATTAAATATTATATTTTTCGTTTTTTTTCTCCTTATTTTTCCTCTTCTTTTTCCTCTTCTTTTTTTAGTTTATTTTTTGTCTTCTTAGACTTTAAGTAAAACGCTCTTCTTTCTCTCCGCTTTATTTTTCTTCTCTTTTTATCTACCACTGTAATCTTATTCACAGTAGGCTTATTTGCACATATTTTCTTTAACTATATAAATAAAACATTTATATATATATATTGGTAGCGCATTTGCTGTTCGCGGCAGACACTCCGAAGAGAAAGTGACGTTATTATAGTAGGACGAGGGACAGTGAGCTGTATGATAAATCACATGCGTGGTTAACGAAACGATAACTCTTTAATCTATATTTCGCAATTTTCACAATCGCTTGCGTCTATCCCGAAGTCGCACGACAGAAGAAGGAAGCGAATTCCTTCTCTCCGCGATTCACTGATCGAGGGTTGAAGGGGGGGGGGGCGCGTCGGCACAAAAACTGCCGAATCGCGAACGCGAGACGATACCTTACGCGCTGTGTACAGAGGTCCTCTAGGAGATTCTTAAGGACACGTATACAATGCGTTCGCGGCAATATTCCGCGCGAACAATATAAAATACATATTAATTATATAATAATAAGTTTAATATATATTTATGAGTTATTAAACAATATTTACCTAATATTATTTTCCTTTTTTTTTCTTCGTCCTTTTTCTTTTTTTCTTCTTTTCCTAAAATCCTTTTTTCTCTTTTCCTTTTCCTATAGGCCTCCTTTTCTCTTTCTCTCTTTTTTCTTCTTCTCTATCAATCTCTGTCACTCTGTTTTTTCTATTAATTTATACATTTATTTATTTTTATAAATTTGCTATATACACACATACACACACAATCATATTCCTAAATCATGGTTATAAATAAAATGTTTTACAAACTAAGAATTTTAGTTTTTATAAGATGCTATATAAAATAATAAAAAAAAATAAATATATAAATAATAAATAATAATAAATAAAAAAACAATGGAGAATATAAAATAAGGAATAGAATTATATAAATATACAAAGCAATAAGAAAATATATACAACACACACACACACACATACACACACATTATATTATATAATAATATACATACATATTTTTCTCTGTGTATTTTCTTCTTTTACTCTTCTTTGTTCTCTTTTTAATTTTTTCTTTAAACTTTTACACAAAATTATTGCATATACTATCATCAGTCTGACAGTTTGACAGTCGCATAACACAAGTGAAGCATAGGCACAACCTATATTGTGTAGGTTTCAACTTCGTCATTCCATCAATTGGATTAGGACGTTTAAATATGGGATATATCAAAAAAAATTAAAATTAACACAAATAAATGACTCTTTATTAATAATCAGTCTTGTTCATCAGTCAATTAAAAGATTTTTTTTCTTACATCTATTATCACCATTAATATTTACGTATCATTAATCAACGTTTAAGTATATATTATCTATATATATAAGCACCGTCTGTCTGTATGTATGTACGCGAACTACTTCCGCATTTGTGGACCGATTGTCTCGAAATTGGTACCAAAATGTTGCAAATTTTTCGGGGGTGGCTGCTGTGGGTTTTTTTTTTTATTTTTTTATTTTTATTTTTTTTCTTCAGAGGAGGGTATGTTTTTGCGAAAAAAATTTTTTTTTGCAATATTTCTGAACACATGGTATCAAAATGTTGCAAAATTTTTGGAGATAGCGACGATGCGGTTTTTTTTAAGTGTAACACCTCCACCCACGCATCCACCCACACGCATGCGCATTTATGGACCAATTTTCACGAAATTAGTACCAAAATGTTGCAAATTTTTCTGAGGAAACTGGTGTTTTATTTTTTTAAGTTTACGCCTCCACCCACGCAATCATCCACGCGCGTGCGCATTTATGGACCAATATTTTTACGAAATTGGTACAAAAATGTTGCAAATTTTTTGGAGATGGCGACGATGCGGTTTTTTCAAGTGTTACACCTCCACCCACGCACCCACCCACGCGCATGCGCATTTATGACCAATTTTCACGAAATTAGTACCAAAATGTTGCAAATTTTTCTGACAAAGCTGGTGTTTTATTTTTTTAAGTTTACGCCTCCACCCACGCACCCACCCACGCAATCGTATATTTATAAACCGATTTTTTAAAATTGGTACCAAAATGTTGCAAATTTTTTGAAGATGGCGACGATGTGGTTTTTTCAATTGTTACACCTCCACCCACGCATTCATCCACGCGCGTGCGCATTTATGGACCAATATTTTTACGAAATTGGTACAAAAATGTTGCAAATTTTTTTGAGAAAGCTGCTGTGTAGTTTTTAAAGTTTTATCCCACCCACGCATTCACCCACGCATTCACACATTTATTCACAGACTTTTTCGAAATTTGTACTCAAATTTTGTTGGGGATGGCTACTATGATTTTAACAAATTTTTATCATCCTATTCATCCACCCACGCACCCATGCACCCATGTGCATACGCATTTATTGACTTGGTCACACCAATAAGTAATTTTAAATAAATTTGTGTACATGTTTGTGATTGCAAAAATTTGCAACATTTTTGTACTAATTTCGTGAAAATTGCATACAAATTAAAGGTTTATTTACACGAATTGCACACATAATCACAAATACGTACACAAATTTTTTAAAAATTACTTCTTGGTGTGACCAAGTCAATAAATGCGTATGCAAATGGGTGCATGGGTGCGTGGGTGATAATAGGATGATAAAAATTTGTTAAAATCATAGTAGCCATCTCCAACAAAATTTAACTACAAATTTCAAAAAAGTATGTGAATAAATGTGTGAATGCGTGGATGCATGCGTGGGTGGGATAAAACTTAAAAAAACCACACAGCAGCTTTCTCAGAAAAATTTGCAACATTTTGGTACTAATTTCGTGAAAATTGGTCCATAAATGCGCATGCGTGTAGGTGGAGGTGTAACACTTGAAAAAACCACATCGTCGCCAAAAATTTGCAACATTTTGGTACCAATTTTTTAAAAAATTCGTTCATAAATATGCGATTGTGTGGGTGGATGCGTAGGTGAAAGCGTAAACTTAAAAAACCCCACACACATACACACAGAGAGAGAGAGAGAGAGAGAGAGAGCGTGTGTCTTAAAGAAAGAGGGAGGGAGAGAGATAAGGAGAGAGAGAGCATGTGTCTTAAAGAGAGAGAGAGGGAGCGCGTGTGTTTTAGAGTGAGAGAGAGAGAAAGCGTGTCTTAAAAAAAGAAAATAAAATATCTGGGAGAAAGAAATAGATAACATAGTAGTCATCCACAAAAAAATTTAAACATTTATTTTGGTATAAATTTCGTGAAAGTCGAACAACAAATGTGGAAGTAGTTCGCGGTAATACAAAAAAAGAATTAATTTTTTGTGTTAAAACGGATTTAATATAGACTATATGAGGACCGCGCAAAGCGCGGTCCGAATAGAAAGGCTGGCTTTGAGGACCGCGCGAAGCGCGGTCCGAAAAGCTAGTCAAAACATAAATTATTATTTTTATAAAACATAAATTATATTATATGTAAGTTTTTATATTAAATTGTTACATTTTGAGAACATTTTGTTACATTATGAAAAATTAAAAAAACGAAATAGATTTCTCTACTAATTAAGAGCATAAGTAAAGTAAAAAAATAAAAAAATGTAGATTTTTTTAACAATGTTTTCTCTTTTGTAGATTAAATTTTTTCTTACATCCTTTATCACCGTTATATGTAAATACCATTAATCAACGTTTACAGAATAAATCCCTCTACTATTCAAGAGCATGAGTAGCAAGATTTTTTTAACTATTCTTTAACTATTTCTTCTCTTTCGTAGATTAGAATATCATTCTTATCAGGCCATTTCCATCTATTTTGTATACCCATACCACCCACTGCCATTGTTTTTATTTTAAACTTTGGTCCTTCTTCAATATCGAGTACTAGCTCTAGAAATTTCTCACCCTCATAGAGAATTACTACATAATCACCTTTGGTTATTTCTGTAGTATTCACATCAGTCATATTTTTGGCATTTTCATTTTTATTTCCATCTGATTTTTTCTTACCCTTAGCTTTCGATTTCGATAGTTTTTCATCCTTTTCATTTTTTAGTCTTATGTGATATCCCATAAACTCATCAGCAACAGCTACTGATGGAGTTATTTTACGTTTAACTTTTCCAGATTTAGTTGTTGAAACTGGGGTGTCTGGCTAAAAAAGCGCATTTTTGAACGGAGATGGAAATATTTTTTTTTTGAGTAATCAGTGTTTGTTTATAAAAATTTTCAAAGTTGTCATTTTCATCTCGTTGCTCTCTTAGGTTGGAGATCGGTGAATCATCCAATTGTCCGAAAATCTGTACATTATCTGCACAGCTTGTTTTTGGTGTCGAAATCATAACTGAACCATTTGCATTTACGTCCAAGTCGATTACATCGTTTGCAGTGAAATTCTCATTAAGTTCAAGAGCGGAAAAATTTATATTTGCCTCAAGTGTTATATTATGATCTTCTTGATTTTCCGAAAGACTCATAGTTTGCAGTGATGAGTCCGGTATGTTTTTTTTAATTTTTAACCATAAATTAAAAAGACCCTCATCTTTCGGTTGGCCATTCCATTAAGTCTTTTCACATCTCTTGAACTTTTGTAATCTTTCGACTCATATCATACTTTCAATGAATGACAGATTTAAGTGAATATCTTCTTCATTTTTTTCTCTTGGCTCTAATTCTTCACTTTCTGTTTTTTTCTGAATCATCGGCTGTAGTTTTTAATAGTTTTTCAAAAGGCACTGCATTTACATCAAATGAATATAATCCACAGATCTTAAAGCCATTGCGTATTGTTTCTGGTTTAGCTGCTCTTTGCAAACATTTGTTAACTAAACCTGAAAAATCCTCTCTTTTCAGGCGTTCACCGTTATTATTGATTCGCCATTCATAAATTATTTTTTCCACTCGTTCTTAAGGGGGTGAAACAGAGATACATCCATAGGCTGCAGAAGATGCGTTGCATTTGGTATCAAGCCGATTAAAATAATGCCCTTTTCTCTGCAAAATGTACTTAGATGCAAAGAAAAATGGGATGAGTGCCCATCAAGAAACATGACAACAGGAAATTCAACGTTATTTTGTTGCAAATATGGATAAAAAATATTTGTTATGTATTTATAAAATGCCTCGCATGTCATCCAACCTGAGTCGGTTCTCCTTATTCCCCAATTTTTAGGCATTTTTGCAACAATATTCTGTGGCATGCGTTTGTATGGGAACAGAGTTAATGGTGGTATTAAACATCCAGTAGCTAATGCTCCAATAAGAACTGTCAGGCATTTCTTTTCATCATTAGTTGTTCTATTATAAATCTGCTTAGATCCTTTTTTAGCAAGAATAAATTTATTTTTTGGACAAAGGTAAAAAGCTGTTTTATCGCAATTAAAAATACGACTCGGGTCAGTTAAAACTTAGTTGAGATCATATTCTTCAAAAAAGTTCTTGATTTTTGCCAATTTCGAACTCCTTCTTCATTTATGTTTGCTCTAGCCGTCGACAAATTTTGAGGTACTCTTTTGGATATGTTTTTGTGACGATTTAAAAAACTTTCATACCATCGGCGCCCTGGAATTCCATCCTTGAAACAATTGTTTCGTCCATTCTCTGCCATGTATTTGGAAACACTGTATAAGAGTTGATCTTTTGTTACTGGAAATTCTTGCTTTCCCAGTTCGATTATCCAATTAATAAAAACTTTTTCCTCATCTTGTGTCAATATAATAGGAGCTCCGACTGATCGTTGATGTCGTCCAAATTTTTTATCTTGAAGCGTAGTTCTGGGAATGCCAAATGCTTTCGAAGCGCTACGTACGGACATCCCTTCGCTAATTTGCTGTAAAGCTAGTTTTATGTTTTGCTTGTTGTAATTCATATTTTGTTTAGGTTTTTTTTGATTTGGGACTTCTTCCGTTCCTCCATCTTCAAAACTTCTATAAAAATGAGATACAGGTATAAATAAAAAAATAAACGTAGCAATTGAGTTAATTAAATTTATTGTAGTAAAATCAGTTTAATTATTTGTTATATTAATTAAAATAAAAAATGTATGGCGTATTAGTTGAGTTTATGTAACACTGTCAGTATCTACACTGACAGAAAAATTACTTAATATAAAAAAATATTTATTTTAGGGGTACTAATCACACATTTATTTGTATTAAAAATTTAAAGAATATAAATATGCTGTTTTCTAAGTCGGACAATAGAGCCAAAGAGAGAGAGAGAGAGAGAAACGAAAAATTAATTACTCGGAACTGTATCTCAATTTGAGATCCCAAAGTTCCATATATAAATTAATCTCGAAACTTTCTCCATATGTAAGTTATCCTCTTGACTTAATTTTCATAGAAATAAAACGCAGATTGAACAATCTTTCAACGAAGAAATTTAACAAGTTTAACAACAACAATATAATAGATACTAATAACACAAATACGAACATTAAATATTTTGTCATACCATATATAGAATCAATTTCTGATAAAGTCGCTTCAGCAATAAGAAAACCTGACGTAGTGGTAGGATATCGTTGCATTAAAAAATTGAATGACTTCATAAGGGTTCAAAAGGACAGAAATGATTGTCCCACGAACTCTAATATTATTTATAGATTAAATTGCAATGATTGTGACGCCACATATGTCGGACAGACAAAAAGACAGTTAGGAACGAGACTTAAAGAACATAAAAATAATATTAAATTAGACTCTGCTAAACATTCGGTTGTCACGGAACACATTTTAAATGAACAGCATACATTTGATTGGGATAACACTATGATTATGGATCATGAAAAGAATTACCATAAAAGGCTAATATTTGAAATGATCCACATTAAAGAACAGAAAAATGGAATTAATTTAAACAGAGACACCGAATTGCTAGACAGTAGCTATTTTGACATACTTAAAAAATTAGCTGAATCATAGTTTAGAAAAAACATTGGTAATAAATAAATACATCACACTCTCTACCTCGACATTTGTTATTTAGACTTCGCAACACACACTTGAAATGTCGAGAAGAAGAACTTGTTAAAACAATAATGTAAGTTGAAAGATTTTTTAATCGTAATTTTATCTGACATAAATTAAATTCGCGTAAAATATCCACAACATGATGAAATGTCGCAAAATTTGGAATCTCAGACCAATCGGCTTACTCATCTATTGGTCATCAGCAAAGAATCGTTTAATTTTGTAATTTAATGTTTAATCAACTTTATATTTTAATATTTAACTTTGTATTTTAATATTTGATTTTTATGTATTGAAAAAGACTGTAGTGCAGTCGAAACGTTTACGCTGTATATTGTTTCTCTAACGGAATGAGAATTTAATTATTTAATTATTAATAAATCTTTAGATCTTATTTAATTGCTCGTTTAGTTGGCCTACAATATTTACCTTTTTTTAAATTTTATAAATTATTAAGTTACAATCATTGAATAATAAAATTAACGCAAAAATACAGTTATTCTAAAATAAACGTTTTAACCGCACGCGGTCTTCTTCAGTATATTATTAAAATATAAAATCATTAAAAAATTCATATAATGTCAAAAATTAATTTTAGTTCTTCAGAGTCGAGAGTTTATGAGCAGTTAACGCGTGTTTCAATCCATCATGTGTAGGAAAAATGTCAAACCAATGTTTGCCTCGATATGATCTTTGATTTTAATCAGATCTCGAAAAGTTTCGTCGTTAATAAGCGAGAAATTAAAATTTCCGATACATAAGTCAATTTCTATTTTATATTAAAAAATTTTTAAATTTAGTTTATAATATTTGAAAAAACTTGGAGATGATGGACACGATCATTGCCGGACTGATAGCCTTTCGCCGACTAACAATGAGCGGTTGGTTTGGAGTAATGTCTAAGTGCCACTCCGAGTTTTCAATAATAATTTCTAAAATAATATTGATTAGCCGGATAAATTATTTTAATTCAAATTTTTGCATCTAATTGGGACTGTTCGTGTTGAACTATTTTTAATAATTTAAATTTATTGTTAACGAATTTTGTCTTTTAATTTTGACATAATTATTTAATTTATTTTGACATTGTATTGCGACTTTTTATTAGAATTTTTATTTATAATTATTTATTTATTATAATGTTTATTGCGCACTGAAGAAGACTGAGTACAGTTCGAAACATTTGTAATTGGTTTTTTTTAATTAAAGTTTTTCCAAGATTTATAATAATTTTTTATTTGCTAGTTACACATGGCCTCGTAAAATTTAATAAGTTATCATTGGAATTGATATTTGACGAAATAGTGCAGATATTGTTCAACAAAGTTGTGCATCAGCCTCATGAGAGAACACTGAAAGCAGTATACGTAAAAATATATTAAGCTCATATGGGATCTTTCACTCTATCCAATCCCCTTTGGTTATCGCAATACATATTAACGACGCTAAATATTAATAATATTTATAGTCTAGTTACATAAATAATATTTCTATACTAAACGTCTTGTAATATTGGCATAATATTATTATAATATTATTTATTCTATGTAGTTGTTTCAATAATGATATTGTTAAAAAGAATGTAAAAATAAAAATGATGTTTACACCATGTACAACGTATAAAACCAATTCTATCACCAATATTGCACTGTGGTATATTCTTTTTCTTTAAAATAACATTTATTGAATTATCAAACCCGCGTTTTCAAGCCGCGTTGATAGACTATTCTCTTATATGCCAAATGCATTTAAATACATTTTGAAATTTCGGAAAAGAAAGTTGATTATGTATTATCTTTGTAGTTTTATTATATTATTACGTGCATGTAAATTTATGTCATAATTAATTAAAATAACATTATCAGAAAAACATCGAACAAAATTTGTCCAAATTCTAAAATCGAAAACATCTAAAGGTTCGACAACACTAGTTTTTTTGTATTAAAATATTTACATTTAATATTAAGAGCCGATAAAAATATTTCTTATTTAAAATATTTACTTCTTTGTCTGCCAGTATAAATTCTTTTAATTGTTCCGGACAGTGTCCTAACCATGAATCAAGCAGCAATAAATTTTTTTCTCCTTCGTATTTTGTCTTTATTTTATTCCTCAAGAACTAATTTCCGCAACATAATTTTATTATATATATGGTTGAATTTGGCATAACACATAAACATTAGAATATATATAATTCAAAATTTTCCAAAATATAAAAAATATTGAGGAAGATATTTTGAAAAATTTTATCATTTTTTTAAATTCAAGCATACCTTTGTAAAGTACATTTAAAGCTATAAGACTTTTATTTGAACATTGAAATCTATTATATTTTTATTCATTTCAAAAATATTTGCTTCGGAATGTAAAAACTAATCTTTTAACGGATGGTTGCACCTCTAAACTCATTTTTTAGGACTAACAAATAATGGTTTCGTTATTAGGATCTATTACATTAAAATTATGACGAGTTTCGAACTTTTTTAAATTTTAACTTGCTGAACATTTCTTGTTTTCTTTAGCGCATGCGCACAGATATCTTTAAACACAAGTAATATTTAATTATTTTCACGAAAAAGCTTATATTTTCAATTGTAATCATATATAATAAAATTATAATATTTGTTTTCTTATTTCAAGAATAGTATATTTAACTAATGAGGGCTATAAGAGCTATTAAACATAACAAAGTTGTCAGTTGATATTAAAAAACTTCAATTTAAACGGAACGAGAAATAAATAAGAAGTGATCATTTATTCGCATTTAAACGAAATAATAATTACATAAGAAATACACATTAAAGCGAACGTTTCGGCTGACATTTCGAGTCTTCCTCAGCGCAATACAAATATTATATAAATTGAAATGTAATATTGAACATTAAAAACGGCAATTAACGATGTCAAGATAATAAAAAGTCAGTTTTTTGTCTCGTTACATATGTTTCTAAACAAGTCATTGCGTGTGACAAGTGCTATTTGTTAATACATACTGAGATCGAGCGACCGTGCCGTGTAATCACTATGTGTATAGGCCTCCTGATTTATTGGTCAAGGGAGATATCTTGATTGAATCATTATATTGAAATGTTGTTAGACATTAAATGGAGATTCAAACAAAATTGGTGATTATTTCATAGAAGTTTCAAGTATCAGATACGAAATCTTATAGACACAGTTTTTTCTAAAGACAAAAGTTTACTAAAGACAGAACGTTTTTACCGTCTCAACTCTCAATCCCAAAATTAATCAGGAGGCCTATACACATAGTGATTACACGGCACGGTCGCTCGATCTCAGTATGTATCAACAATTTGCACTTGTCACACGCAATGACTTGTTTAGAAACATATGTAACGAGACAAAAAACTGACTTTTTATTATCTTGACATCGTTAATTGCCGTCTTTAATGTTCAATATTACATTTCAATTTATATAATATTTGTATTGCGCTGAAGAAGGCTCGAAATGTCAGCCGAAACGTTCGCTTTAATGTGTATTTCTTATGTATCTATTATTTCGTTTAAATGCGAATAAATGATCATTTCTTATTTATTTCTCGTTCCGTTCAAATAAAGTTTTTTAATATCAACTGACAACTTTGTTATGTTTAATAGCTCTTATAGCCCTTCTTTGTTTACAATTATTAATTTAACAGAGCTAATTACTAATTTTATTTAACTAATGAGCTTCAAAAAAGTCTTGACTTTTAATTTTTCGAAGTAAGATATACAATATAAAATAAATGATTTATTCAATTTAAACTAACACGTTTAATATGGTATCAAAGTTTATCGGATACAATACCAATTTTGAATATTTAATCAAAATAGATACGATGACACAAGAATATTTTAATGCTGCAATGCGAAGTAGAATATATAATATAAAATTAATTATTTATTTAATTTAAATTAACATGTTGCACGTGATGTCAAAGTTTATAAGAAACAATACAAATTTTGAATATTTAAGTAAGATCAAAATAGATACAATGACACCAAAATATTTTTATAAACGCATTTCATTGTTGCAAGGAAATATATTTAAAATTTAAAACGTATTTTTTGATTAAATTATAATATGTAAGATTACTATATTTTTATAATGCACTAAAAAATTGTATACGTATATAAAATATATATCTTTTTATATATAAATTTTACTGATCAAATTTTTAAAGAAGTGTAATGTCTGCTTGAAATTTAATGGCTAAATTGTTTCTTGATGTTTTTACTAAACATTTTCCAACCATGAATATAATACTTCCATCTCTAATACTTAAGAACAATAAGACTTTCATAAATCTAAAAACACTGTATACAACAGTATAGAAACATTCAGCTATCGACAAACCCACAAAACAATTTGATATGATGATATATCGTATACATTTATGTATGTTGCATATACATACATATGTATTACAGCATACGTCCAATGTATATGTAATGTAAATACAAATGTAACCCCGCGTATGTACATGGAACATTGTAAAAATCTACATATATATATGATAAACACATATTCCATGTATATATTTGATGTATGTATATTTAATTTTTATTCATTGCATGTGTGCATAGGATATAAAAAAATGCGCATAAAATGTACATAATACGTACATAGCATGTACAATATAATATGTACACAAGATTACATGACACAAGATGTATATTTAATTTATTATTTATAGCATGTACAATATAATATGTACACAAGATGTACATGTATATTTAATTTTTATTCATTGCATGTACATAAAATATAAAAAAATGTGCATAAAGTGTACATAATACGTACATAGCATGTACAATATAATATGTACACAATATGTACATGACACATGTATAGGTTGTACATAAAATCCACATAATATGTGCATAACACGTATACAGAGTGTCTTAAGTGGTGGGCAAAATTTCCACATAATACGTGCATAGCACGTATACAGAGTGTCTTAACTGGTGGGTAAAATTTAAGGAATGGATTCCTCATGTTTAAAGATGAAAAAAAGGTTATATCAACATAAAAAATCCGGAAGATTAGTTTTTGAGTTATTAATATTCTTGTAATACAAAATTTTTGTCTCAATTGTCGTTTTACTATTACAGAAAATGTTCAATATATCCACCTCCTGTAAACATAGGCCGGTGAACTTGAAAAACATCGTTGCCTTTAAACGGACTTCTAAGACGAGAAATGGGACAAAAAATTTGTTTTATAAACATCTTAATAACTTAAAAAATCATCACTTCCGGACCTATGTTGATATAATTTTTTTTCTTCTCTAAGCATGAGAAATCCATCTTCGAAATTTTACCCACTACTTAAAACACCCTATATTTTGTATATAATACTCACACAAAAAATCTCTAATGGATGTTCAGTAGACATCCATTATGGAGATTCGAAATCTTTATTCTACATTCTATGAGAATAAAGATAGAATGATGTTTGTGTCGACTTGTGTTGCTAAATGGAAAGCACCTATCTCTAATCTGGGCAGTCGCTTTTTGTTATATATAATTCTCATGACTAAATCTTAAATCTTAAATGTACATCTTAAGCAGAGAGAAACCTGAGAGGGGCCACGCTGCCGTTTCTCGTGAGACGGCTTTCCTAGCTGGTACAGTGGCACTAACTGGATCCATAATTGAGCCAGCAGAACTACATAGTCAGATCCATTTTTCGCTGCCACGATGAAACGAACGATTGGTGCATGTCCGTAAGCCACGATCCATTATTGTGAGTCTATATGTAAGTTCTCCACAAAAATATAGAGTAATAGGTTTATATTAATACATATGCGTATATTCATTTCTAAAAAAGGCATGTTATTTATTTATCGATGTCTCGAAAATCTTGAAGTGTATTTTTGCCTGTTTGACACTCTCAATTTATATTTATATTTATATTACAGAGCCTTGTTAAATTCTTAATTTGTACACGCTGGCTTAAAGGCGTTTGTTTATCAACATTATTATATATAGAGCAGAGAAAAGTATAGAATCGAAGGGATCTGAATAGCTCAGTTGGAAGAGCAGTCGCCCGGCAAGCGAAAGGTCTCGGGTTCGATTCCCGATTCAGCGACTTTCGGATCTATATTTTTTTCTCGCATTTATTACCTTAAGGGGGGAACAGGGGATGTATGGAATTAAATCTCTTGTAGAGATTATTCCAATTTTAAATCTTGGCCGAGACCAAGTAAAATTTAGTGCCTTGTGCACAGATTTTTAAATTCTAACGAAAAAATTTAGTTTCGTTGGGATAACGCACTGTCATCCGCGATTTGGCTCTTATTGCCTGTTTGACACTCTTAATTTATATTTATATTTTTGCCTTTAATCCGCGAAGCCGATTGGTTCTATCGTTGCGTTTACTTCGTGAGCCTCTGTCATTGCATATTTTGACAGTTGTACGTATCGAAAGATTAGTGTATTGAAAATTATGCATTATATTGATTTGTGTATAATTTTGTGTATAATAGTGTTTTTTTGTGTATAAATTTTGTGTATAATTGTTATTTATCAATTTTGTTATTCAGTGGTTTTTCAGTTAATAAAAAAATAGAAATAAGAGTTGCATTAAAATTATATACATTATAGTAATGGAAGTACTTAATTTTAATTCGTGAATTTCCGTTATGTACATAATTTGAATTCCCAATCCAGATAACACACGTGATCATTATTAACTCAAAAAGAATTCAGTTTTTGAAATTATTTATAATTTATCAAAATTTATACCGTATGAATTCAAAAGACTTTTTTTTCAGTAATTCAAAAAGAATTTCATAAAAGTATAACTTTTTATTTCTAATAAAATTCAATTGGAATTATTTTAAAAGAGTCTTTTTTTGTTATAATAAATTTAAAAAGAATTGTTTTTTACTAGACATTAAAAGCGTACTCTTGGCACAAATCAATGTATAATAATAAAAACTTTGTATACAAAAAAGTGTCGCAAATATACGAGGGTCACTATTTATATTTCGGGAATAGGAACAAAAACAAATAGTTAAGCTGCGAATATATTTTTATTGTTTTTCAAAGTACTCGCCACGATGATCGATACACTTTTGCATGCGCTTAAACCAATTTTCAAAGCATTTATTCCATTCCAAATGAGGTATTTCCAAAACATGATTTTTGAACGCTTCAATAGCTTCTTCGGGCGATGAAAATCGTTGACCACGCAGTTTATTCTTCACGGATGGGAACAAAAAGAAATCATTGGGTGCCAAATCAGGGCTGTACGGCGGATGACCCATCAATTCGATGTTTTGAGTGCTCAAATAGTCTCTTGTTTGAGCCGATGTGTGAGAGCTCGCATTGTCATGATGAAGAACAATCCGACGTCTCTTGTTTGTTTTCTTTATTTTACCGAAGATTTCTGGCAAACAGATGGTTGTGTACCACTCAGAATTTACTGTTCTACGATCCTCTAGAGGCACTGTTGCAATATGACCAGTTTCTCCGAAGAAACAGGCCACCATTTTCTTTGAAGTGCTTCGTGCGCGAACAACTTTTGTTGGATTTGGTTCATCTTGGAACACCCATACAGTCGACTGCTGCTTACTTTCGGGCTCATACGAATATATCCATGATTCGTCACCTGTCACGATTTTATAAACGTCTTTTGAAGCACCGCGATTGTATTTCTTAAGCATTTCTTTGCACCAATCGACACAAGCCTTTTTTTGAGCGATTGTCAAATTATGTGGGATCCAACGCGAACATAACTTTCGCACAGCTAAGTGTTCATGTAAAATCGCATATATGCTGGTGGAACTAATGCTTAGGGATGCCTCAATCTCACAATAGGTTACATGACGATCTTGCTCATTTCGTGCACAGCATCGATGTTTTCTGGCACTACAGTCAATTTTGGACGACCTTCACGAAACTCGTCGGACAGCCAACTACGACCACGATTGAATTCACTATACCAGCGATACACAGTGGTTTTTGATGGAGCTTCATCGCCAAAAGTCAAATTAAGTTGATTGACGCACTCTTGTTGTGATAATCCACGTCAAAAGTCGTAAAAAATCATCGCACGAAAATGTTCACGATTTAGTTCCATTTTTTGCCGAGACGAAACTTTTAACTAAATATAAAATAAACAAATAGCGTCCGTATGACAATGTTCTGAGTACGTATATCGTCAAAAATGTCAAACTTTACGATGGAACCGTCAGATGGACTCACATGACATCAGTGTTGCCAATTCCCGAAATATAAATAATGACCCTCGTATATAAAATATTACAATTCCATGTCATAATTGGTCGTATTGAGCAGAACAAGCCTCTTAATAGTATTGGAACGTGATCGTTTCTTACATTTATAGAACCAACAAATCAATACCGTCTATACTTGATCTTGATGTCGTCAGTCGTCACGTCGCCATTTCAGCCGTCATTCGCCATCTTAACGTGTGTACACGTGTGAACGTGTGTAGTCTCAGCAGTGTATAGTATGTTGTAGTGCAAGGTTTACGGTCCACATAATTTTCGAGAATATTTTGAATTTGTTCGGCGTGATTAAAGTGAATATTTCACCTAATTATAAGTATATGAGATTTATTTACCCTTAACTTATGTCGAAACCCTAAAATTTTGATCAATTACGTCACTTGATTCCGCTGTGTGTAACCGCACTCAGTGGTCAAAATTTTAAATTATTGCTCTTATTTGCCATTAATTTTTATTCATTATTGTAATTAATTATTACTATTTGCTTGTCAAAATTAAGAAATTAAATCCATCTATCTCTAATAATTATAATCTATCTAATAATTATAATCTATCTAATAATCCATCTATCTAATAATTATAATCTATCTAATAACTAATCTATCTACTAATTATAGGTTCAGATCCAATGTCCGAAGAACAATTTCTAACATATTACAAACTTCTTAATAACAAATTGAATCATATTATTAATATCATGAAAGACGGTGGCAGAAAAATGTTAGCTGAAGAGAAAAATCTGTTATCAAACTTTTTTTTGAAAACTGTTGACGAGTTTAATGAATTTTAAGAAAGTCTTAACGCATCCTTGCAAGTACAAAATCTATACATAAAAAATTCATTATCATATACTTTTGTTTACAAGCTAATTGTATGCTCAATTTGTAATGATTTACTTGCTTTTTCTTAGATTCGTAAAATAAAAATGATTGGAGGTTTTAATGCAGGCAAATATACTAGAGCTACATTGGAATTTTTGATGTCAAATGAGTTGAGATTGGATTATTCTTGGTCGGGCCAAAAAAATACACTCAAATTTCGAGATACCTTGTTTTCCAAACTCATTGTTCGTGAATTAATGACAATACTTAATTTTCTATTATAGTTTTTGACCAAATATTAAACTTTTAGACCCAGTTTCACCATTTACTTTACCCGAAGTTTAACCAATCATAATCGAGAATCGTGTAGTGATCACTAGTGATTCTCGACAATGATTGGTTAAACTTTGGTTAAAATAAATGATGAAACTGGGTCTTAACATATTTCTCATTTAAAAATTTTTATTGCAGAAACCATTTTAAAAGTAAAAAATGTTCCTAAGTACGAAATCGAGATAGCAATACAGAAGTGGCTGCAACATATGCTAGTGATTGAGTAAAAAAAAATCAAAATAAAAACAATGAAAAACAATAGATTTCATGACGGTGATCATTTTAACAACATGGTTATTTTAATAACCAAAAATATTATTATAGTAGCATTGAATAAAATTTCTTTTTATTTTTTGCAGAAATCATCTCGACATTGCCTGAAAGTAGTTGATGTTATCTGGGTTTTATGTGACGCATCCTAATTTTTTAAGTAACATTATAATTACACGACAATATGCTGCACACGCTGAGTTAAAAAATTGTAAGGGACAAGACGGTGTCAGTTGCGATACGGATATACATGAGAAGAATTGTTTTGACGTGTTATTCTCTCGGTATATTTTTTGTGTTCTTTTTTATTAAGATAATTTATGTATAATTTTTTCATCTGGCTTGCATACACAATTAATGCGGTTTTGATAATCACAAACATGTATGTAACATTTCGGTAACGTATACAGGATGTCTAAAAAATTTAGTAATAAATTCCAAAGCAATTTTCCTTTAATTCTACAATTTTCTAAAGTGCATTTGTTCAAATTTTTTCGTTTTGTTTTTTTATAATAGTATAAAAAATTATAAAATAATGTTCTAAAATGATAATAAATATATAATAATATTAATTAAGATAAAAAGATAAAATGGGATAAAAATTGTGTTTCCATGAAATTCATTACACTTAGGTTTTATTTTTAATTTTACATTATGTAATCATTAATCTCTTATGATTAAAACTAGCTTTTCGGACCGCGCTTCGCGCGGTCCTCATATAGCTTATATTAAATTCGTTTCAACACAAAAAATTAATTCTTTTTTCTGTAATACCGCAAACTACTTCCACATTTGTTATCCGACTTTCACGAAATTTATACCAAAATAAATAATCAAATTTTTTTGTGGATGACTACTATGTTATCTGATATCGATTTCGTGCAAATCGGTCCATAAATGCACGCGTGCGTGGGTGGGTGACGTGGGTATAGAACTTAAGAAAAATTAATAACAGACTTCTCATAAAAATTTTCAAAAATTTAGTACCAATTTCATTCAAATTGGTTCATAAATGCGCGCGCGGGTGGGTAAATGCGTGGGTGGGATAAAACTTTAAAAAACCACTTAGTAGTAAAAAAAAATTAATAGCAGGCTTTTCAGAAAAATTGCAAAACTTTGGTACTGATGTCGTGCAAATCGGTTCATAAATGCGCGCATGCGTAAATGGACAAAACTAAAAAAAATCAAATATTAGCCATCCCCGAAAAATTAGCAAAATTTTAGTATCGATTTCGAGAGAATCAATCAATTAAGACATGAATGCATGGATGGGTGCGTGGGTGGGGCTGTAAAATTTAAAAAACCACCGAGTAGTTATCGAAAAATTTGCAAAATTTTAATAAATTTTGGTACTGATTTCAAGAGAATCGGTCAATTAAAACGTGAATGCGTGGGTGGGTGCATGAGTAGGGATGTAAAATAAAAAAAAAACATTTAGTAGTCATCCCCAAAAAATTTACGAAATTTTGGTACCAATTTCGTGAAAATCTGCCAATAAATGTGTAAGGGCGTAGATGAGTGTGCGTGGGTGGATGTAAAATAAAAAAACCTAGTAGTCATCCCCAAAAAATTTACGAAATTTTGGTACCAATTTCGTGAAAATCTGCCAATAAATGTGTAAGTGCGTGGGTGGGTGTGCGTGGGTGGATAGAAACTTGAAAAAACCACACAGCAGCCACTCCCGAAAAATTTGCAACATTTTGGTACCAATTTGAAAAAAAGATATTTTTCGCAAAAACATACCCTCCTCTGAGAAAAAAAAAATTAAAAAAAAACCCACAGCAGTCACCTCCGAAAAATTTGCAACATTTTGGTACCAGTTTCACGAAAATCGGTCCACAAATGCGGTAGTAGTTCGGGTACAGATAGACAGACAGACAGACGGTGCTTATATATATAGATACTTGTTATTCTTGTCAATTTTTTCTTTACTCTTTGTAAATTAAAAGGATATACTTGACAATTTAAACCTGTATACGTTACCGAAACTTTCGTTCATTTATATATAACGGGCAAGCTGATAGGCAAAGGAAATTTGAATTCCTTGATTTCTTATAAATTATATTTGGTCAAATTTCCGAAATTATTTTCCGTATTAAAAGTAAATTTGCTATTTTTTTTAATATCACAAATGATTTATTTTTATTTTTAATTATATAATTTTATTTTTTTAAAAATATGTTCTGAAAATACATTAGTAGTATAGTGGGCACTATGGCCCGTCAAAACAAACCCCCACCACCAACCCGTCTGGCGCCGTGTCTTATCTTATCTTTCCCCCACCACCGGCGTCTGGTTTTTCCGAGTGTGGGTGTAGGGGGAGAGGGTGTTGGGGAATAAAAAATGGCGACTGGCCCCGAAAGGTAGGGATGAGAATTTTTTTTATTTTTTTTTATTTTTCTGATTTCCTCTGGATTTGAACCTGGGGCCTTCGTGTTTCCGAGCAGGGTTCTAGTATGTTGAGCTAAACGAGATCTTACTAGTCTAAGGATTAGATGAGGTATTTAAGCTAAAGTTGCGTAGGGTACGGTATGGGGGTTCGGTTATACGTATGGCAAGGATAGCTCGTCGAATCAAATAAATATTGGACGGGGTGGGGTAAAAACAGTTAAGGTATACGTATGGCAAGGATAGCTCGTCGAATCAAATGGTCGATATTAGACGGGGTGGGGTAAAAACATTTTGACCAAGAAAAGCGTCATGCGGTCGACCGGGGATCGGTGGCAGGTAGTAACTGACAATGCCGTAGGGTAATAAAAAAAGAACACGCAAATATTTGTACTGGTGAGCATTCCGACTCGTGTCACGATAAAAAAAAAATAATGCATCATCGTAGATTAGAAAGAATGCTTATTGTTGAAAAGATGTCAGATAAAATTTTATTTTAAAATAACTCGCTGCTTAATGAAGGTAAACAGAAACATGAATGTTGAGGAAATTTCTGGAAAGAGGAAGTGAAAGAAAATTGGACAATGGTTTTAAAAATACAAATATGATTTATATTTAAAATATTTTTACAGAACAAAATTTATTTATTAATACTAAAATTCATATTATATATTGTTATGATTCGCTTGTTTTTTGTGAGTAAAAATTTTACGAAATAAGTGTATGATTAAATGATCGTTATATTCACAATCTTCGGAAAAAAGAGCGAGAAACTGATTAAGATTATAGCCGCTACACATATAATATAAAAATACACAGCAGTATTGTTCGCAAGTCTTAGAAAAAATTCCTTGTACTTGTTGAATATTCCAACGATGGATGATGGAGTTTCGTCGAAGTCGGATGAGAAATCCTGGATACAAGGGGGGTAATCCGTAGCTGTCGAAGTAAGTGGCTGTGCCGTGTTCATCGAGGTAGAAGGCGATCCAATGTTCTCCAGGTCGATCGTGATTGTCGGTGTTAGCGACGATAGCCGTCGACCTCGTCCACACCCTCGGAACTCTGTCGGCTGCATAGACTCCAACATGTCTGGCATCTAGATGACGCAATGCTTGTAGAATTTCGCGAGAGTTCATTTTTTTGTCCCGAATACGAACGAGTGTACGGTATTATTTGAACAATACCAGTTTTTACCTCTTTCGGCAATGCGTCTTCTTCTATCTTGAGTTGTTTTGAGAGGTTTTCAATGTCAGTTTGCGTCGAGATGGAAATTGTTTCGTTCTTGTTTCTATCCGTCGATGACGGTTCAGAAATCACAAATCTCTCTTCTTCTTTTTCAATCTGCTGTTCGTTGTTTTGCTGATTTTTCTCCTCTATTTGTATTTTAGTTATATTCTCATTTACATCGCAAGAAACGGCGGCGTCGTATTTATTGTCGCTATCGTCGAAGGTAATTTCCCAACTTTCGTCAGAACTACAAGTAGCTTTGGTAGAGGTCGAAACGTTCTCGCAATTATTTTGCACACTTAGCCAGCATTTTAATTTATAAGCATTGTATAACGCGCAATGAAAGGTTCCAAATTTTCGAATCCCGTGATGACCGCAATATTGTACGATATCCTCCTCATCCGGTAGATTTTTAAATGCTGGTGAGGTACCCTCCAAATTATTTATATCTCTGGAAAGTAAATTCCTCAAGTAGTTTGCTTTTTCGTTACCTCTGACGTAAACGCAGCGCGCGTGTCTTGCGATTTTGCGGAGATGCGAGGTAAAATATTTAGGATTAACTGAGCCGTCGAACCACTCGATACCGTGATAATTTCGTGAGAGCCAATTGTTTTCTCGTCTTGCTTTTGCGGGTAATTTTCCAAACGCGTATGGTGGCATCATAATCCAATGCTCGACAATCGGAGCATCGATTGCGACAACGGCGACTTCCTTCGCGATAAATTTATTGGCTTTATCGCGGAAACCTTGTATGTCGACGACTATGTCCATATTGTGAGATTTTCGTTGGTGAGGTACAAGCTCTTATTGTTAGCGAAACGTGCGCGTTTGTTCGTGTCTCGTACAAAACTGAATTCATTCTAGCGCGTTACATAGTTTCCACTTCGTGAATAACGTCATCGAAATTTCCAAAGGAAGAGGAGGGGGAAAATTTTCTAATTGCGTATTACATTACTGTGTATGAATACATGTTGGTGAACGAGCGTTAAAAGCTAACCGGAAAAATCGACGATAACTTGACGCGATGCGTCGATTTCTACGACATTATCGAATTTGGCGTAAACGATACAATTAATTGTTTCGGTGAGTGCCTTCTCGAATCTCACTTCTAACCAAAGACTTCCGTGTCTCACGAGATTCCAATGACCGGCGCAATTAGCGGATAGATCGGGTGTAAAATCAAAAGCGAATAACGTATATCCCTGAGAATAATCATCTCTACTTATAGAATTTCCCTTGTTCAAAAAATGGATACCCGTCCCTGAGAAGAGCGTATGATAAGCTTCGATGTAAAGCGGTTCGCGAGACGAGAAAACCGGTTGTAACGGTCTACTGGGTATTTGTGTACCGTCGACGTATAGCGAGAAGAAATTTATTCCGTAATTTTGGAAATTAAACGGATTCAATTTTCTGTCACCGTTAAACGCTTTATTATCGACGAAACCTACTATTATTCGTTTCGGTAATTGTCCCAGTATTACATTATCTAACGATTCACTCACAACCCCACTGTAAATCGTGAATGTTTTAATTTCAACTCTCGTAAGTGGATACTTGGCGGTAACTTTGCTCAGCATTCTAGCATGCGCTAGTAATACTCCGGAACTTATTTTCGCTCTTCTCACCATTAGGCTTGCATCGAGTATACGAATTTTCGACGTGCAATTAGTTTCTATGAAACAAAACGTATCTTTTGAGCGCACGAGTCTCAACCGCACCTCGACGCCATTAATTAAGAATTTGTCCTAATTGAAAACGTTGCAATGGAGGTGACCTATAAGATCTAGCGCGCGCCCTCCGCGTATGTAACGAGCTCGTCTCGCTATAGCGGTATTGCCTTCCGCTCCTACTGTATCGTCCATGTGACCGGGTGTATCCGTATCCCATAAGCACGAGGTTAGATGGGAAGTTTTTGCGGGTGATGAATAATTTAACAACGCTTCGATGTACGCGCGGTACGCATAAGCGTTGTTTGGAGGCGACACGAGCTTTTGATTGAAATACACGTCGATTTGATTGAAGATGGAATGAAGAAAATGATTTACGGGGCCCACGTTGACGGCGGATCCGGTGGCGAGATCGGGTAGCGGCTCGGTTTCTACACGTACCCGAAGACTTAGTAACGTGTGTGTGAGATCTAAATATTCTTCTCCGTGACCCGGGATGACGAATTCTAGCGGGGAGTCGTCCGAAAGCGAGGTCAAGGGTTTGTAATAAATCCATTGCGAACTTTCGATGCTAGTTTGCGTGGGCGGTAAAGAGAAGAGATCGAGCTCGCTCTTTAAACACTCGCTCGAGTGTGTGTGAAGAAATGACATTTTTTTCTTTCACTGCCTTTTTTTTTTTTTTTTTTTTTTTTTTACGCAGTGGCAATCCTCATGGATACCACCGCAGTAGGTATACTAGGGGGGTTCTAACTCAGGGGCAATGAGGGGGGGTGCGGGGCGGGGGGGAATCGGGGGCGAGGGGGGTGACGTCACGCGGGGGAGGGGGTCTTATCAGTAGATAAGCTTATCTTTTGTTTATAAACATATCAGATAACCTGATAAGGGGATCATGTTACCTGATAAGGGGATCATGTTACCTGATATATTTATAAACAAGATAAGATAAGGGGATCATGTTACCTGATATGTTCATAAACAAGATAAGATAAGATAAGCGGCGTCTTTGTAAGGTATCAAAGATAAGATAAGCGGCGTTTTTGTAAGGTATCAAAGTTTTCATAAATTTTCTCCGAAAATTCAAGATAAGATAAAAATTCTGCGAATGGCTGCCGCATTTTGGATCCCGAGCGCCGACATTCAGATATCTATTACTAAGGGGGTTGCGTTTCTTCATCTAAATTTGATAAGATAAAAATTCTGCGAATGGCTGCCGCATTTTGGATCCCGAGCGCCGACAATTGGATATCTAAATTTTCTCCGAAGATAAGATAAGATAATTCTGCGAATTATTAAGAACAAAAGGTTTGCCGACAATCAAGCGGGTTGATCCGTACAGGTTGCGACATGTTAATCCGATGCGACGTGTCGATCTGACGGGGTGAAATGGCGGCCTTATCTATGTATTTCTAAGAATTATCAGCGATATCTAAATTTTCTCTGAAGATAAGATATCACACAAATATTTCTCGCGAATTAACAATTGCATCATCATTCTCCCACGAACAAAGGGATGATCGGGATATATAATGAGGACCGATGCAGCTGCCGGGCCATAGTACCACTGGCGAGCGCACGCTTCATTCGAGGTGCAAGAAAAAAAAAAGTTTAGTGTGCAAAGAAGTTTTTTTTGTAATAAGTGTGAAAAAGTGAATTTTTTACAAAAATGGAGAACGTTGAGCGCGACCTGTTGGAGCGTTCTCGCCAAGTTGCTAACTTGGGCGAATATTTCGGATGGCTGCAAGAGTGCGAAGAATTTATCAAAGAGCTGGAAGAACGCAGCCGTGCCAAGCGTCCGCGTCTCTCGATTGGACATAGACAATCTCTGGTGGCGAGAATAGCGCGACTCGAGGGTGCAAAGGTGCGCTTGCAGAGACGGTATGTCGGTGAATCCATGCCTAGTGGCGGCGGATTCAGTGGCGGCGGCAATAACGCGCAAAGACTCGTTTGGCGCAAAATCGATACGGCGTTCGATAGCCGTATACTGACCGCCGGCGCGATAATTAACGCAGACCACATCGAACCGCGTCAGTTTTTGGAAAATGCCGCAGACATTGTAGTCGAGAACGTGGAGAATGTGCTGCAGAGACACATCAGTGTAAAAGTGAACACTGTTTTCAACGGTGAATTTGTGTCCGGTGACAAGCGCGCCAATAAAAGTATTAACACGAGAAACTTTGAACTCTTTCGCACGTCCGATGTACGCGAGTAGTACGAACGCCGCGTAATCGAGCCCACGCTAGCATCGCTAGAAGAGTTCCAGGAACGCGATAGCAGCTGGGCATTGTCGCGGATAATAGATTTGACAGTGAATGTAAATAAGTACAATCCAATGCGCGCTGGATGTCATGTCAAATTACCGCAAAAAATTATGGCAAAGAGAGCGGTGGTTAATGTGCAATCAGCGGACAATGCGTGTTTCGCATGGTCAGTGGTGGCCGCTCTTTACCGTGCTGAAAGAAATACGGATCGAGAATCCTCTTATCCACATCCACATTACACAACAGTGCTGAATCTTCAGAACATTGAGTTTCCAGTGACTATAAATCAAATTAAAAAGTTTCAACTTGCAAACGACATCTCCGTGAACGTGTACATCATCGAGAACGAGAACATCGTCCCGTTGCGTCTTTCGGAAAAAAAGGACAGGCACGTTAATCTGCTGTACGTGGAGGACGAACACGGAGTGGGGCATTTTACATGCATTAAAAATCTGTCTCGTCTCGTGGGCTCACAACTGAGCAAAAAGAAATGTAAAAAATTTATATGCGATCGGTAAGTATATATATATATTTATTACACGTAAATTATATTTTAATTAAATTTTCATTAAATTTTTTATTTTTTACAGATGCCTACATTATTTCGGAGCGGTGGATAAATTGCAGGCGCATATGGAAGATTGCGGGAAACTGAACGACTGCGCTATCCGGCTGCCGAGCGAGAATGACAAGTAACTCAGCTTCGACAATTACACGAGGAAGGAGCGGCGTAGTGTACGCAGACCTCGAGTGTGTTTTGGCAAAGACCGAAGATGCCAAAAATCATCAACACCATCAAGTGTTCAGCATCGCATACTATGTACAGTGTTCGTACGACAGTTTGTTGTCCGCGTACAATTCCCGCCGTAGTGTCGATTGCGTTGCGTGGTTCGCCGAACAGCTTAAAAATTTAGCAATTCGCGTAAAAAATATTTTAACGACCAATGTCCCCATGGTAAATTTAATGCCTGACGAGTGGTTAAAATTTTGCACCGCGACGCATTGTCACATTTGTGAAAAACTGTTTGACGAAGACGATACACGCGTCCGCGATCATTGCCAACTCACCGGGCGGTACAGGGGTCCTGCGCATTCAAATTGTAACTTAAATTACAAAGAATCATTTTGTATCCCTATAGTCTTTCACAATCTGTCCGGCTACGACGCACATTTTATTATCGAGGACATAGCCACAGCGTTCGAAGGGGAAATCGAAGTACTGCCGATAACAAAGGAAAAATACATATCATTCTCGAAGACTGTTAGATTGACACAAGATAATAATTCGAAAAATTATATCAAATTACGCTTTATCGATTCGTACAAGTTTCTCAGCGCTAGTCTCGACAAATTAGCGTCATTTTTGGATAAAAAAAAACTAAAAATTTTACATTTGGAATATCAAAATTTAACTAGTGAAAAATTCAATTTATTGACACGGAAGGGCGTCTTTCCGTACGAATACATTGACTGCGTGGACAGATTACAAGACACACGTTTACCGCCGCGCGACTCATTTTACAGTTCCTTAACCGGCCACACAGTATCCGAGAGTGATTACGCGCACGCCGAGATCGTCTGGAGCCGATTCTCCCTTCGAACGCTAGGCGAATATAGCGATTTATATTTAAAAATTAATGTCTTGTTATTGGCCAATATATTTGAGAATTTTCGCGATAGTTGTATAAAAAGTTACGGACTCGATCCCGCGTATTATTATACTCTCCCCGGATATACATGGGACGCCATGTTAAAACATACGAATATAAAATTTGAATTATTAACAGACATTGACATGGTAATGTTTGTCGAACGGGGTATACGCGGCGGCCTTAGTCAATGTTCAGGCCGATACGCACAGGCTAATAACAAGTACATGCAATCGTACGACCCATCGAAACCCTCATCGTACCTCATGTATTTTGATGTAAATAATTTGTACGGATTGGCAATGTGTCAACCATTGCCATATGCCGATTTTCGGTGGGTTGACGATATATCGAATTTTGACGTTTCATCTATCGCGTTCGATTCGCCTATAGGCTATGTTCTCGAAGTAGATTTAGAGTATCCGCGGCATCTTCATGACGCGCACATTGACCTACCGTTTTGCCCGACGCGCGATAAGCCGCCCGGCAAGCGGGAGTATAAACTCCTCGCAACGCTTTGCGATAAGAAGTGCTACGTGATACACTATCGTAATCAACAGCAGTGCACGCGCCACGGGCTACGCATAACAAAAATATACCGCATACTACAATTCACGCAGTCAGCGTGGCTGCAAAAATACATCGAACTCAACACGCAGTTTAGAACACATGCGAAAAACGATTTTGAAAAAAATTTATATAAATTGATGAATAATGCGGTATTTGGCAAGACGATGGAAAATGTGCGCAATCATGTGGATGTAAAATTATTAACAAAATGGGACGGACGGTACGGTGCGGAGGCAATGATCGCGAAATCAAATTTTCATAGTACTAGCATATTTTCGGAAAAATTAGTTGCAATTGAATTACGCAAACTCGAAGTTAAAATCTACAAACCAATCTACGTCGGCATGTGCATACTCGACATATCAAAAGTATGTCTTTATGAATTTCATCACGAATACATGTCACCACTCTATCGTGACAATTGTAGAGTAATGTACACCGACACGGACAGTTTAATTTATCAAATTAAATGTCAGAATGTCTATGAAAATTTGAAACGCGATATCGCTCGATTGATACCAACGACTACGCCGGGAATAATGCGTACGGTATACCGCTCGCGAATAAAAAGGTGCCGGGTCTGATGAAAGATGAGAATAACGGCGCGATAATGACCGAATTCGTCGGGTTTAGAGCAAAAATGTATGCTTTGCGGGTGGATGGTAAAAAGGACACTAAAAAGGCAAAAGATGTCAAAAGTAACGTCGTAGCGCGTAGTATAACATTCGACGGTTATACGCGTTGTCTTAATGACGAAATTGAAATGACGCGTCAGCAGTCATGCATAAGATCGAAATTGCATAAAGTGTATACCATCAGCAAGACAAAAATTGCTCTAAGTCCCTACGACAACAAACGGTATGTCGTACCTGAGTCGACCGACACCTTGCCGAGGGGACATTATAGAATACCGTTGTAAATTATATTTATTATATTTATTATATTTATTATATTTATATTGTAAAGATGTATTAATGAGAAGTATATATATTTTATATATTTTTTTGTTATAGTTATATATTTTATATATATTTTGTATATATGGTATACAATATATAGTATGTTATACAATGATTGAATAAAATACATTAAATAACATTGTTTTTATGTATCCAAGGGTTGTGCAAACTGTCGAATCCCAGCCATTTCACGTAAACCTTGTAACCCCTCCTGCGCAGTATTTTCTCCACGAGGTACACATCCGGACAATTTCTGCGATGCAGCTCGTGCTCGTAAAACGCTCCAGCGATAGATGTCTTGCGATAATCCTCGAGTAGATATGTTACGGGATTAGTATGCTGCACTTTAACAATCTTAAACACTTCGGTTGTCCAATTTGGCGTGTAACCCTTCTCGAAAAGTTGTTTGTACTTGCTGACGCGTACCTGATCACCTACTTTGAACTTTGCCGGGCCCGCGATTTTTACACGATTGTACACGGTAGCCAAGAGTCTTTCGGCGATCGCGGGGGTAACGTCGGCGGGTCGCATACCAATCGTTCGATGCTTCTTGCGTCCGTTGTAATCTGATACGAAGCGTGGCAGTATGTCGAACCATTTGTAAGTACCATTCAGCGTAAACGTCTTCCACATGTCGTTCTTTAGCGTGCGATTGAATCGCTCGACGACCGACGCCTTCAATACCGAATATGTCGAATAGTGATTAATGTCATGTTTTCGCATAAGTCGTTGCACATCGGCGTTGTAAAATTCCTTCCCGTTATCGGTTTGCATGTTTTTTGGACATCTATTGCTGTCTCAAATAATCTCAGCGATTGCGTCAGCTGTCTCGCTTCCTCCTTTACTCTTGAGTGGTACTTCCCACGCATACTTGCTCAACACATCGATGACGGTGAGTATGTAATGGTAACCTCTGTTGAAACGGGAGTACGGACGCATCTCGACAATGTCGGCTTGCCACAGATCATCGTATCCTCGCACTATGACATGCCTTCAAGGAAATTTTTTCTCGCTGACGCGTGCAACTCGTTTACCAACTGCCTTCTCTCCTATTTTGCTCGTTGTTATTTTCACTATTCATTCTCGTTCGTTCACGTTCGTTCACGTTGTTTCGGAGTTCTTTCACGTTGTTTCGAGGTTGTTTCGGGGTTCTTTCACGTTGTTTCGGGGTTCTTTCGGGGTTCGTTCACGTTCGTGCCACGTTGTTTCGGGGTTCTTTCACGTTGTTTTGGGGTTCGTTCACGTTGTTTCGAGGTTCTTTCGGGGTTCTTTCACGTTGTTTCGAGGTTCTTTCGGAGTTCGTTCACGTTCGTGTCACGTTGTTTCGGGGTTCTTTCGGGTTAGGTAGTCGTTATAGCGTTGTTCACTCCCGTCCTTGACCCATTCGAAAATCGTCTTTGACTCGTTTGCACCCTTTTTTACAGTCGTTTCTGATCCGTTCGCAGCCGCTTTTGAATCGATCGTAACCGTCCCTGACCTGTTCGCAACCCTTACTGAGTTGGTGATAGCCTTGTATGTAACCTTTAAGGACTTGTTCGTAGCCTCGTTCGCAACCCTGTTTGACATGATCGTAACCTCGATCGTAGCGGTCGCGTTCACCACCGTTTCCAGGTCGTTCACTGCTGCTTCCGGGTCGTTCACTAATACTACTCATTGTTGTTTGGTAGCACGTCGATCGTAACCACTCGAGAATCCCTTTTTCTAGATGTTTGTTTGATAGACGTTTCCGAGCCAACCGCTCATTAGATGTCTGAGATAGTGTTTGGCGCATGTAAAAGTTCTTTTATCGCAGTCTCCAACGCTCGTACATCCTTCTCTAACGCAGCCAGCTTCTCATCTAACTCTTTTTGTTGGACCATCAATGTTTTAAAGCACTCTTCCAGGTACAATTTGTTGACGGCATCGGTATCCGCCTCAGGTTGCGCTACACGGCGAATCTTGCGCGATCTCGCGTCATAATCTGTAGCGACGCGACATAGAGCGTTTTTACGCACACATCTTCTCATCAATGTGTGCCAATGATCGCCGGTTGTATTAATTCTCCTCTTGAATAATCCAAACTTATTGATAGACATTTTTTTTGCAATGCTTTGTAGAGTGTCACGCGATGGACTGAATAGATTGTCGGAACCCTTGTTTAATTTATAATAATGCCCGCTTCCCGCATTTCCTCGATGATCGACAGGATCTCGTTGTCATGCGCGTTGTTGCCAGCTTGGCGCGAAGCGTCGAGCAATCGTAGGCGATCCACTAGCTCGTTAGGGTCGTCCCAGTGCACGTAATCAATCTTATTGTCGGTTAGCGTCATAGCGCGAGGCATTCCAGTGCCAGATTTTGAGCTCTCCACCCGCGTCAACGGTGCGATTATATATTTGTACTTGTCCCCCTTGCTACCCTTCACACGACCTTGTGCATCAAAATTGCGTTTATGCACGTTTGTCGTCAATAATAGGTGTTTGTATTTTTGCAAATTGTCATCCCGGTAATCGGGTCTTTTCTTGAAGATCAACTCGTACAATCCGGGCGTTCCAATGTACCGCGTGTCGCCTTTATATTGTCATCTTTGTCAATCGCGAATCGCTTGCTGCCGAGCCGCATTTCATTCTCGCCGAAGTAGACTCCGTATACATTATCAATTTCTTTCTTCTCATCAGCACCGAGGAGAGCGTCCATGTACTTTTGTCCTAATGGCCCCCAATCCTTTCGCATCATTTGTCGATCTTCCGACGATCTTAACCAGTGTCGAAGGGATATTTCGGGCGGGTTACGCGTGGTTTCGAAAACTTTTTCGTCTACGAGTGCTTTGGGTATCACAGGTTGTGCGCTTATCGGTGTAGATGTTGTCGGCAGTGAAGCGTCCAATGGCTTCGAAATATCATATTTTCTCTTTTTCAATGCCTCCTCCTCTTTATATCGTTTGATAGTTTTATGTTTTCTCTTTTTTGGTGTCTCCCCCTCATACCGTGTCTTGATCTTCACACCGTCATCGTCGTCGTCGTCGGTGTTAGGCTCGTTTTTCACCGAAATCGTCGCGTTGTCGACAATCTTTTGTAGCAGCTCGATAATAGGTTTAAAGTGAGTCTTGACGGCGATATCATCATCGATCTTTCCGGTCTTCAGAGCGCGGTGTTTCTTGCGGATCGATTCGGCCGTCTTCGCAATCTCCATGGCAACCTATTCACGCTCGCGAATATTATCAGCCATCCTAAACTCTAGAGAGTGCTGTCGACGACTAATGGCTCCGCGGTATCGCGAACTCGTTAAATCCTTTTCTGTATCGCCCGTTCGTAAGCGAGCTGTCCGACAAAGATGATAGACAATATCACTAGAAATCCATACTTTTATTGCCAACATGTACGACATAACTCCCCAAAATCCTCATACGACATGTCGGTATTTACGTGATCGTTGTACACGTGCTTCAAATTGGTGGCGTCCTGTTTAAATAGGATTAGCAGGTTCGCGTTGTCGCGTATAAGATGTTTTGGTATTCTCGCGTATGTCTGACAGAGATAGAAGCAGTCGATGTTCGAGTGGCGCCCCATTGAGAAGTACTCTCTGCTTGTCGCATGCCACGTCATCAAAGACAAAAATTGAATTTGGACATGCCTCGCTCGGTGGAATGACGTCACTGTTATTGGAGAATGTAAAGTAGCCGATTTCGTCAATCGGCGTCAATAAATCTTCCAAATAGCGATATTTCGGCTGTTGCAGCGATTTTGAGTACACGTACACGTTCTCGAAACGCACACCGTGCGGACTTTCCAGCAGGCTTATCAACACGTTGGTTTTACCGCAGTTTGAGGGGCCGCAAACGATCGCGCGTATAGTTGTCGGTAGCATCGTACCGTGTTTGCGCACACCTTCGTTCACGCTGCAGCGTACTCTGTCGTCGTAATTCATCACTCGTATCGTCAGAAGTTGTCGCACGAATTTTATTTTCTCACTCCCGATTTGACCTCCAACGTCCGCCTATTTATAGCTGCGCGGACTCGCGCTTTGCTCAGTAATGTCTAGAGATTACAACGGATGTCAACGAAAATAGGCACAGGTGTATTACGTGCGATAAACGCACTTCCGGTCAAGCTTCATATTCCCGGCTATCAATTTTGCGGAACGGGAACTCGTTTGGAAAAGCGATTGGCTAGAGGTGATCAAGGCGTCAACCCATTGGACGCGGCGTGCAGTGAACACGATATAGCGTACTCTCGGAGCATCGAACTCGCCGAGAGACACGCGGCGGATAAGGTACTCGCCGAGAAAGCGAAAACTCGCATCGTCGCGAAAGACTCGAGTCTCGGTGAAAGAGCCGCGGCCGCAGTTGTCTGGACAGCAATGAAGGCCAAGACGAAGCTCGGCATGGGCTTGAAAACGAAGAAGAGGAGGGTACTTTCGGCAGCGAAACGAGGCGGATTTTTGCCGATTTTACCAATGCTGGGCGCGCTCGGATCCCTGGTCGGCGGAGCGGCTGGCGTAGCAAAAGCGGTAAACGACATTAAAGCCGCGCAACGTCAGTTGCAAGAGATACTACGCCACAATCGCGCCATGGAAGGCCGCGGGGACTGTATCTCGCCCCTTACAAATATGGACAAGGAGCGAGGAAAAAAAAACGTCAAAAAAACGTTAAAAATGCCGCAAGGTGTAACTATAAATGCAATTGCTACAACTTGCAAAACGTATGCACATTCTATATTTTAAAGGTGTATTTATGCGCAATAATTTACCGATAAATGGCGCGCGAGAAAATGAGAGCGGTATCGTCAATCTGGACAGCACAGACGGTCCCATTGGGTGGCGTATGCAAAAAGGGGAAATCGCGCAATCTATTTCGACAGTTTTGGCAATCTCCGACCACCCGAGGAATTGGTGCGATATTTAAACGTGCCGAAATTGGAATACAATTACACCTCTTATCAAACGTATGATCAGAGTATCTGTGGACAATTGTGCTTGCAGTTTCTCCGAGAGATTGAATTTTAGTTCAACTTGCAGCGAATTTAAAGACTGACATTGCGTTATTTAACTCAGTTTTGTCAACATGTCGCTAACACTAACATTGCTGGGAAGAGTAGCGTCCTCGCGGCGACCTACTTTCCGCCCATAGATTTGAGCGACGCGGACTACGAGCTCGGTCTGACGGATTTTGAAACTTATCACACTATATCGAATGTGAATTTCTCGAATAATAAATTTTACTACGGCAAAGACAATGCGGAAATTACGTTTCCCGAGGGATCGTACGAGCTGCAAGCGATACATGAATTTTTGAAACGCGCACTTTCCCGAAAACATAATGCTGTTAGCGATAAAGGTGTCGACGATGAAGATTATCCAATCGTGCTCCGCGCTAATTACAATACGATGAGAAGCGAGATCAAGTGTGCCTACAGAATAAATTTTAGCATGCCCAACAACATTGGATCGCTGCTGGGATTCTCGAATCGTATACTGCAACCGCGAAAATGGCACAAATCGAACATGGCGATTAATATTATCAACGTGAACATTATCCGCATAGAGTGTAACGTGACCGCGGGTGCATACAGCAACGATAAACTCTACACGAATTTTCACCGAGGGTACCACCAGGATATAAGATATCGGAAACGCCTGCGCAGATCATTTACCTGCCGGTCTTCGTACGGAGCATTACTGATTTAGTGTTACGCATTACTGACCAGGAGGGACGATTGCTCGATTTTCGAGGTGAAGAGATAACAATTAGATTGCACGTTCGACGGCGGGCCACCCTCGTGCGACGGGATGCTCGTGTTGAATAAAGACACGAAGAACACAATCAGGCCAGCAGCAACATCATTCGCTAATATCAAATCAACTACGAAGAAGAGACTCACCTCGTCAAACGTTGCATTTTTACAATCTTTGGGATTTGCGGTGCGCGCCATCTGAACAATGACTGAGATTCTCAACATTGAGGAAGAGCCAGTCTTTGACGATCGCATCGTCAAGATTGAGACTCACACATACAACCCGTTTGCCAACACAACATTTGGATACAGCGACGAGATAAGAATACCCATACAACAACAGGATTGGATTTATATACGTTGCCGTATGAGAGTTTCCTCTACATCGAGGGTGAACTGCGGATAACTCATCCAGTTGAGGGATCCAATGTGATGCTGGGAAATAATTGCGTCGCATTCATGTTTGACGAAATTTGCTACGAGCTCGATGGCGTGGAGATTGATCGCAACAGGAATGTGGGAATAACAAGTCTGCTGAAAAACTATGTGACAATGTTATCCGATAGAAGCGTGATTATGCGAAATGCAGGCTGGGATAGCCCGACTACTGTGAATGGATACTTTAATTTTTGCGTACCGCTGCACATGTTGCTGGGATTTTGCGAGGATTTCAAACGCGTTGTTATTAATGCGCGTCATGAGTTGATCCTAATACGAGCGCGCAACGACAATAATTGTCTGTATGGAGATTCTGCACTGGAGCCTGTGATCAACATATTCAAGATACAATGGCGAATGCCACACGTGTTGTTGAGCGAGATTAAGAAGCTGTCGATGCTGCGCGCTCTCTGGAAAGCGGACGTTACCTCAGCATGGGTTTCCGCTCGTGGGATCTATACGAATTTCCGCTATTGCAGCGTACGACCAAGCATTCGTGGGCCATTAAGACCGCGACTCAACTGGAGAAGCCGCGATATGTAATTTTGGCTCTGCAGACAGGGCGTAACAATGTCATGTCCGAGGATACGAGTCGATTAGACGATTGTAAATTAACCAACGTGAAACTCTATCTGAACTCGGAATGTTATCCGTACGACGATATGAATCTGGATTTCGATAGAAACAGATGGTCGATTCTGTATGACACGTATGCGCGTTTCTGCAAAAATTATTACGGATACGAGTATCTCGAGCCGAGCCTCACCATCACACGGTTTTTACAAAACGGTCCGTTTGTGATTATCGATTGTTCTCGACAAAACAAATCGGTCAAGAGCGCAACGGTGGATGTGAGATTGGAATTTGAGTGTAAGGAAAACGTGCCTAATAATACCACAGCACATTGTCTCTCATCATGCACGATTGCGTGATCCAGTACAACCCGTTGACCAACGTTGTGCGCAAAATCACCTAAAAATGTTTACACAACTACGCGCGTGAGAGAGGGGAGGAGGAGGAGGATACATAATCATGATGATGCGAGATGTCTGATGTTAGTGAAGTAATACCTCTCGACTGACTCACATCGAAGAGATCATGTCCGCACCAACGTTTGTCGACCTGCAAGGATTTATCCTAAACAAGCAATTTATCGTAAAGGAAGCGGCAATCCTGAGAAGAGGATATATCATGTCGCACTAATTCTTCGCATGCCCTGTGCCGTGGAGCATGCTTATAAAGTCGGAAAGGCGCCAGGCTTCATGGATAACTCAGCATCATCACAGCTTGCAATGGGAGGATGGAAATGTTTCATACTGCATGACTCAGCGCTTGATCACGGCAGCTCTCAATGGCATAAATGAACAAGACGAGGAGGAAGAGTCCTCTCTCGTGTATGTAAAAGGACTCGAAAAGCGAGAGTGGCTTGCCGAAATAGTGGACGATGCGAACAGCGGTTTCATGATTGAGACCTTGGATGCCATATATGAAGATGTGCCTGCATTAAATAAATTAGATCCCACATATACTCTACGATGTAATAAACATGTAAAAAATTGCGCGTTACAAAATGTATTTAAATTATTCAATTGGTGGTCGGCTAATCGCGACGATCATCCGTTTTTTGAATAAACATATTATTTACATACTATTCTCTTTGTTATTTTTCCTAACCAGATATTTTTAAGAATTCTTTTTACCCCCACTACTTTTAAAAATTTCTCACGCAATCGTATTTCTAAGAATTTCTTTTACCCCCACTAGTTTTAATAATTTGTTTTTCCCTTCAGATATATTTCTAAGAATTTCTTTTACCCCCACTACTTTTAATAATTTGTCTTTTCCTCCAGATATATTTCTAAGAATCCCCCTCTCCTAATATTTTAAATATTTCTCTTTGTTCTTTCCCTCCAGCTAAGAATCCCCCTCTCCTAATATTTTAAAAATGACCGTTACTCGATTATTAGTACCTTATTATACAATCAGTCTTTCGTCGACCGTTTTAACTGACGGTTCATTTTTTAATACCCTCGGTTCAAAGAAGCAGCAGCATGAATTACTACATGCCGAGACATGAAGAAACGTGCGAGAAGAAATGCGACGTGTAAGTATAACTTTTTTGTATCTTTTATATATTTTATATTTTTAATTTTATTTTATCTTTTTTTATCTAATTTTTACAGCGTTTCGCTGGAGCCTCGTGCGGTTCGCATACTTGGAAGACGATACGCATTGACGGCAACGGAATTCAAATTCCTCGAAATCGGCATCAGAGTGGATCCGCCGAGTTATGTGGAGATCGCCATAGGAGATCATCGGGGAAAACAGCTATTACTATCTCTTGAAACGTGGAAAGGACTCTACGAGCAACGCCACGCTATTCACAATTACCTGAACAATGATTCCTCCTCCAACAACGATGTGTATAATTGCATAAGTGTCGGGCCGCTAACAGTGCGATTTCACAAGATAAACGGCACCAAGCTCATAAGTCTCGAATCAGCGGACGTGCGCATGATGATGGTCGAATCGACGTTACATCGTATGTTCGAGCTCGATTCATGTATCGAAATAATGTACGATCGATTGACGAGGCTCGTCGCAACGGTTGATATCAAATATACTCAATTCTCCAATATTGCATCCACTGTAACGAATGCGAGAGAATTGTCGAATGCGATACGCGCTAGCAATGCCTTCAACATGCACCAACTTGTCGATTGCGAGCTGGTGGCTTTAGTTTTTAATATGTAATAAAACTATATATATAATTATGTATTAAATATAAGACAAATAAATACTTATATGTATATATCATGGTGTACTTTATTTGCGCGCCACCCGTTACATACTTTGCGAGATATAATTATTGTGTCAAGGACATTGCATTCAGCGAGAAAAAATTGATATTTTTGAGAGAGAGAGAGATCCAAGCTTGGATTCAGCACGCATTTGATGCAGCGTGATAATAAGAGAGAGATCCAAGCCTGGATTCAGCACGCATTTCGAGAGAGAAGACGCAGCGCGCGAGAGTAAGAGAGATGCACACATTCGAGAGAGAAGGAGATAGCGCGCAGTCAGAGCAAGAGAGAGAGGCGACGGTGAACGAGAGATTCGGCGGCTCGGGCGGCGAGTGATGCGGCGGCTCGGGCCTGCGGCGAAAGAGTCGGCGGCTCGGGCCTGCGGCGAGAGATGCGGCGGCGAGAGATGCGGCGGCGAGAGATGTTGCGGCGAGAGATGTTGCGGCGAGAGATGTTGTGGCGAGGGATGTGAAGGAGAGGAGGGGAAACATTTTTTTATTTTAATAAAAAACATATTTTATTCATTATTTTTTTATTCATATTTTTTATATTAGTTTTTACATAATTTTATACATTATTCTTTATACATATTTTTTCTATAAGGAAAGAAGAAAGGAAACATTTTTTAAATTAATAAAATTTTATTATATTATTAATATTTTTTATTCTTATTTAATATATTACCGCCGGCATTGGCATTACCCGAGGTGTACCACGTGGAGGTTGCCGGTCGGATTTACACCTTATATGTCAGAGTATGTGCATGTGTGTATGCGTATGTGTACTTGTACATGTGTTGCAGTAGAGATGAGGACCCCGCGGTTCGTCACTTCCGCGGTATTTAACGACTCCAAACCCTCTCTACTGTGTGTGTAAATAAAAAATAAAAAATAATATATGTAAAATAAAAAAATATAAAAATATAAAAATATACAATATAAAATATAAAAAAATATAAAAATATAAAAATATAAAAATATAAAAAATATAAAAAATATAAAATATAAAATATAAAATAAATACGGTGACGGCGAGTGAGCAGCGAGAGAGAGAGAGAGAGAGATGTGGTGGCTCGAGGTAGTGGCATCTACACATAGAAAAATAATAATAAATTTTATAGATTTTTTTTTGGTATTTTAATATACTTACAGCCCTGACGGGACAGTGAGAGAAGGGGTCGCATCACCCATCGCTGTCATCAGACTCGACATCTGTGCATAGAAATATAATAATTTAATATTTTATATATTTTTTGACATATTATATATATACTCACGTCCTTGACATGTGGGACAAGCGTTGGCCAGGTAGAACACGTATAGTCTTTCCCGGCAATTTTTTTTCGCAACGCAGTTTGGGTACATTTATGTACCGCGATGTAGTGTGTCCCTCGATGGTTGTGATGCTTAGGAATCTGCCCCTGTTTCTCACGAAACAGCGAAAGCAGATCCTGATCATCCCTCATGGTGCGACGAATGCCATGACATACGACGCCACAGTGCATACCCTCGCTGTCTCGTCGAGGGATGCAGTGGCGCGTATGCCATACATGCGGGACCTGCACGACTCCCAGACAGCGTTGTCAGTATCGTACCCATCGTCATCGTCATCCTTCATCTTCATCGTCATCGTCATCGTCATCGTCATCGTCATCGTCATCGTCATCGCCGTCTTCATCAATGGGTACGATATCAACGTCCATCTCCTCAATGCCATCCAGGACGTTGTTCACCTCCCTGTCGTACACAGGGTCGTACATCGCACCATCACTGTCGCTGTCGTCGTCGGAGATGGTTATGACTTCCATCTCGTCATCCGGGACGACGACCACCTCCATCTCTTCATCGTCGGAGATCACTACTTCTTTGTCTTTCTCCATTTTTTATCACAAAAACAATTCACTCACTCACTACTTCTATGATCGCCAGTGGTCACCGTACTATGACCCGGCAGTGACATTGGTCCTCATTATATATCCCGGTCATCCCTTTGTTCATGCAATGATGCAATTATCTCCGAAAGATGATCTCCGACGAAACAAAAATAGCGGCTGCTGAGTAGTTGTCTATCGACATGTTTACACCTTCCGCGAAGACATATCTACTCTCTCTACACGTTGATATCACATATGTTGTACACCTATTTTATCACAGAAAAGATAAATAGGCTGCCGACAAGAAATCTGGCGATGATGATGATGACGGTTTTCTCCTATCTGACTCCTCCTCCATTTCTTGGTCAGAATCATTTTCGGATGATTGTGTTTTGCATGACACCGATGGTGAAGGCATGTCCATGTAGCCAAAATCATAGTTGTCCACAGTGAAATAATCGACACAATTTTTGTATCGACGTTGATAACATGCGACTCGCTTGTGTCGCTTAGACGTTCTGGTGCATTTAGATAAATCACCAGCCACTCTTACAATGTCTTTATGCGTTTCCAGGAACTGGGCTACACGTCTTGTATGCGGTTTTCGCACACCAAGTTCGCGATTTCGTACATATTGTACAATTGAAGTCGCCGCTTCACGTTTATTACAAAACGGGTTATCTTTTTTTTCATTGTGACAGCATACCTCGAGATGTCTATACCATCTCTCGGCAGTCTAGTCTTATAACACCCCTTCTCATGACACTCTGCATGATTTTGCGGTGCGCTCTCAATTATTTTCGATGCGGCGTCGTTATTCGCACTTTTAACCTCAGCCTATTTTCGCTGACATTCGCTGCAATCCCTGATCATCGGTGCTGGACCGTCAATATGCGTTCGCATCCACGGCCGATTGTAGTGTTCGAGGCAGCGACGATATGTCTGAACCTCCGGATCCGTCTTGATATGCTCCGGAAGCTTGTCCCACAAATGCTCTACGAAATATCCACACTTTTGCAGTAAAACAATCTTCGGAATATATTGTAACTGTTCGGCACTTAAACTGAGAATGTCGGAAGCACTTGATAGTATTACAAACATTTTGAATGAAGAGAGCGTGCACTCGCCAGTGGTACTATGGCCCGGCAGCTGCATCGGTCCTCATTATATATCCCGATCATCCCTTTGTTCGTGGAGATGATGATGCAATTGTTAATTTGCGAGAAATATTTGTGTGATATCTTATCTTCAGAGAAAATTTAGATATCGCTGATAATTCTTAGAAATACATAGATAAGGCCGCCATTTCACCCCGTCGGATCGACACGTCGGATCGGATTAACATGTCGCAACCTGTACGGATCAACTCGCTTGATTGTCGGCAAACCTTTTGTTCTTAATAATTCGCAGAATTATCTTATCTTATCTTTGGAGAAAATTTAGATATCCAATTGTCGGCGCTCGGGATCCAAAATGCGGCAGCCATTCGCAGAATTTTTATCTTATCAAATTTAGATGAAGAAACGCAACCCCCTAAGTAATAGATATCTGAATGTCGGCGCTCGGGATCCAAAATGCGGCAGCCATTTGCAGAATTTTTATCTTATCTTGGATTTTCGGAGAAAATTTATGAAAACTTTGATACCTTACAAAGACGCCGCTTATCTTATCTTATCTTGTTTATGAACATATCAGGTAACATGATCCCCTTATCTTATCTTGTTTATAAATATATCAGGTAACATGATCCCCTTATCAGGTAACATGATCCCCTTATCAGGTAACATGATCCCCTTATCAGGTTATCTGATATGTTTATAAACAAAAGATAAGCTTATCTACTGATAAGACCCCCTCCCCCGCGTGACGTCACCCCCCTCGCCCCCGATTCCCTTCCGCCCCGAACCCCCCCCCCCCCCCTCATTGTCCATGAGTTAGAACCCCCCTAGTATACCTACTCACCGCTCTCCGGGAAGAGAGCGGATGGTTATGTGGGACTTCTTGCTCCCCTTGGCCGATTTACGAATGGATCGGTCAGGGGGCTCAAGACATACCTCACTAAACCCACTGCGGATACCTTCTCGGGCGTTTGTGGGGGACGGCGAGGATGCTGGGATCCCATGCCGTCTCGCCGCCCCCCCGCCTTATCCCTCCTTGGGAGAGTGTCGCGGAAGGCGACGCAGGGCGGTATCAACCCCACGTCGCGCCCTCCCAAAGAGTTTGGGGGGCGGGGTCACGGTTCGGGTGTCCCGCTCGAGCCGCCACCCCCCGCCTCCAGAGTGGTGCTCTCTCCCCCTCCCGAAGGGAGTGGGGATTCGGCATTCACCCTGGAAGCCCTCGCCCGGGGGTCCCTCTCTGAAGGAGAGAAACCCCCTCCGTGGACGGCGTTGCCCTCCCACCGGTGCCTCGTGGCTCCCGGTGAGAGGACCCCACACGTCACGTCCTCACAGAGGGAAACCCAGGTGCCCCGACCGGGCAGGCGGAGCCTGCTCGGCGGGGACACGTGGCCCCCTTTCGGCCCCCCCGGCTGCGACTCCCTCCGCTCCCTTGGGAGTTGGGAATCGGCCGCAGCCGAGAAGGTTTACCTTGCCGGACGCGCGGAAGCCCCCCCCAGAGTGGGGGTCACGCCCGCACGCCCGGCTCTCGTGAGGCTCCAGGGGGGGGGGCATTAGGGACCTAATTGTCCCCGGCCCCCCCCCGGGAATCTCATCCTGCGTCGAAGTTTGACGCAGGTATGTTGTTGGGGGTGGATCCCCTCCGATCCGCACCGCCACAAACGAGCAAGCTCGTCGACAGCGCGGAAAGGGAAAGCCCAGCCCCGCCCTTTGCTTCCACTCCTCTTCTTCGGAGGTTGTACCCCCCCCCGATCCCCACCACCGCCGACGGGCACGCCCGTCGGCAGCGGGGGAGGGGAAAGGGGCACACCTCCCCCCTCCGTATCTCCCTCCTCCTCTCCTCCGCCGGGGGCGCGCCCCCCCCGATCCCCGGCACCACAAACGGGCAGGCCCGCCAATGCCAGGGAAGGAGGAGGCCCGCCTCCATCTTCCGACTCCTCCACTTCATCCTCCGAGGACCGAGAGTTGTTTCTCCCAGCCCTCTCCCTTTCCCTCTCCGCCTCCTCCTTCTGTGAAAGCACCGTTTCACAAAAGGAGGAGAACGCCTTCCACCTGTCCTTGGACCCCACTATCGCCGACACTACCATTCTCAGGTTTAGGTCCCGCCCCACTGCAGCCACCAGGTCGGCCCTTTCGCCCACCCATGCGGGACAGTCCGCAAGGGTGTGCTGAGCGTCATCCCTTGGGTGACTGCAGTGGTGGTATTTGCCTGTTTTCTCCTTCTGTATTCGGCCCAGGTACTCACCGAAACAGCCGTGTCCGGTGAGCACCTGGGTCATTCTGTACGTAACGCCTCCATGTGCCCTGCCTAACCATTCGTCCAGACAGGGCAGGACAGCCTCAACGGTCCTCCTTCCAGGCAGACTCGTATCTTGGAGTCTGCCCTTCCATCTTTCGATGAGGACTCGTTTATAGTGGACCCTCAATATCTCACGGGTACGGTCCGTGACGACCTCTCCCGCCGCCCTCAGCCCGCATATACGCCGGTACACTTCGGCGTACATGCGAGCCAACAGATCAGCTGGGGGCACTCCAGAGAGGACCCCCACGGCGACTCCGCTTACCGTACGGTAACCCCTGCAGACTCTGCCCGCCACTCGCCTCTGGACTCGGTTTACCGAGTCTCTTATTTTGCGAGTGGCGCACAACTTCTCCACCCATACAGGGGCACCGTACATAAGCATGGAGTGCACCGTACCCGCGTATAAACGACGAACACCCTCGTCCGGTCCACTCAGGTTTGGGAGAAGGCGGCACAGAGACATGGCCGCCCTTTCTACTCTCGAGACCAACCGGCGAAAGTGTTCGCCGAAGGTCCACCGGCTGTCCAGGTAGAGACCCAAATATTTTATGTGGGTCCCCACCTCAATGGAGGCGTTCTCCACCCATATCCTACTTCTGGGTGGCGCCCCGTGTCTTCTGTTATGGAAGAATACTGCTTCTGTTTTGTGGGGCGCCACCCTGAGTCCCAGGGCCTTTATGGCCCTGATGACTCTTGCCACCGCTATGTTGGCCCGCGCTATGCATTCCTCCCAGTTACTCCCCCCGACCATCACGAGCGTATCGTCTGCATAGCATTCGTATCGTCTGCATAGCATTCTTTCACCGCCTGCTCTACCAACGTTATTGTCACGAACAAGCGTATTTAGAATAATGGCGATTATGAAAATATATCGTATACTGTACGCTTTTTACCGCTATTAGCTTTACGCCGTTTCGCGGACAACTTGAGTCTTTTTACAGTTGAGCGATTTTTCCTCGTATTATTTTTAGTTTTTTTGGTATTTGTTCTTTTTTTCCCACGCGACTTGATTTTCGATAAACTTTTTTTCTTATTTGTCTTACGACGTTTACGCGATGCGGTTACCGAGGATTTAGCGACGTGAGTCTTAAGCCTGCCGAAAGGAAACTGCGCTACATGAATTTTTTCATCCGATTTATATCCCCTACCTTTCATTAGACTACTTATTTTTTTCCTAGCTTTTCTCTTAAGATTGTCACGCGATTGTTCAAAACGATGCTTGACAGCTACCTTTAACGGCATTTTATTTTCAACATCCTCGATTATATTAACCCCGGCGCGCAAAGCTTCTTTACCCACTGCCCCTAATCCTCTAGTTAAATAAGGCAATACGCGTCTGAACATTCCTCCGAGAAAACTACCTATTCCATGACCTTGTTGATAGGGTGAACCGACCAAAACTCGTGGAATTCCACCGCCGCGAGTTCCACCGTTTTGTAATCCGTTATAATACTCCGAATAATAATCCATATTAGTAGGGATACTAGGGGGGTTCTAACCCGGGGGCAATGAGGGGGGGTGAGGGGCGGGGGGAATCGGTGGCGAGGGGGGTGACGTCACGCGGGGGGAGGGGGTCTTATCAGTAGATAAGCTTATCTTTTGTTTATAAACATATCAGATAACCTGATAAGGGGATCATGTTACCTGATAAGGGGATCATGTTACCTGATATATTTATAAACAAGATAAGATAAGGGGATCATGTTACTTGATATGTTCATAAACAAGATAAGATAAGATAAGCGGCGTCTTTGAGCGGTATCAAAGTTTTCATAAATTTTCTCCGAAAATCCAAGATAAGATAAGCTAAGTTTTCGAATCCAAGATAAGCGGCGTCTTTGTAAGGTATCAAAGATAAGCTTGAGCGGTATCAAAGTTTTCATAAATTTTCTCCGAAAATCCAAGATAAGATAAAAATTCTGCGAATGGCTGCCGCCGTTTTTTAGGCTGAGCGCCGACAATCAAGGGGGTTGCGTTTCTTCATCTAAATTTAATAAGATAAAAATTCTGCGAATGGCTGCCGCCGTTTTTTAGGCAGAGCGCCGACAATCGGATATCTAAATTTGATAAGATAATTCTGCGAATTACTAAGAACAAAAGGTTTGCCGACAATCAAGCGGGTTGATCCGTACAGGTTGCGACATGTTAATCCGATCCGGCGTGTCGATCCGACGGGGTGAAATTTATCTATGTATTTCTAAGAATTATCAGCGATATCTAAATTTTCTCTGAAGATATCACACAAATATTTCTCGCGAATTAACAATTGCATCACCATCCCCACGAACAAAGGGATGATCGGGATATATAATGAGGACCGATGCAGCTGCCGGGCCATAGTACCACTGGCGAGCGCACGCTTCATTCGAGGTGCAAGAAAAAAAGTTTAGTGTGCAAAGAAGTTTTTTTTTGTAATAAGTGTGAAAAAAGTGAATTTTTTACAAAAATGGAGAACGTTGAGCGCGACCTGTTGGAGCGTTCCCGCCAAGTTGCTAACTTGGGCGAATATTTCGGATGGCTGCAAGAGTGCGAAGAATTTATCGAAGAGCTGGAAGAACGCAGCCGTGCCAAGCGTCCACGTCTCTCGATTGGACATAGACAATCTCTGGTGGCGAGAATAGCGCGACTCGAGGGTGCAAAGGTGCGCTTGCAGAGACGGTATGTCGGTGAATCCATGCCTAGTGGCGGCGGATTCAGTGGCGGCGGCAATAACGCGCAAAGACTCGTTTGGCGCGAAATCGATACGGCGTTCGATAGCCGTATACTGACCGGCGCGGTAATTAACGCAGACCACATCGAACCGCGTCAGTTTTTGGAAAATGCCGCAGACATTGTAGTCGAGAACATGGAGAATGTGCTGCAGAGACACATCAGTGTAAAAGTGAACACTGTTTTCAACGGTGAATTTGTGTCCGGTGACAAGCGCGCCAATAAAAGTATTAACACGAGAAACTTTGAACTCTTTCGCACGTCCGATGTACGCGAGTGGTACGAGCGCCGCGTAATCGAGCCCACGCTAGCATCGCTAGAAGAGTTCCAGGAACGCGATAGCGGTTGGGCATTGTCGCGGATAATAGATTTGACAGTGAATGTAAATAAGTACAATCCAATGCGCGCGGGATGTCATGTCAAATTACCGCAAAAAATTATGGCAAAGAGAGCGGTGGTTAATGTGCAATCAGCGGACAATGCGTGTTTCGCATGGTCGGTGGTGGCCGCTCTGTACCCCGCTGAAAGACATATGGAACGAGAATCCTCTTATCCGCATTACACAACAGTGCTGAATCTCCAAAACATTGAGTTTCCAGTGACTGTGAATCAAATTAAAAAATTCGAACTTGCAAACGACATCTCCGTAAACGTGTACAACATCGAAAACGAGAACATCGTCCCGTTGCGTCTTTCGGAAAAAAAGGACAGGCACGTCAATCTGCTGTACGTGGAGGACGAACACGGAGTGGGGCATTTCACATGCATAAAAAATCTGTCTCGTCTCGTGGGCTCACAACTGAGCAAAAAAAAATGTAAAAAATTTATATGCGATCGGTAAGTATATATATATATATATATATTTATTTATTACACGTAAATTATATTTTTAATTAAATTTTCATTAAATTTTTTACAGATGCCTACATTATTTCGGAGCGGTGGATAAATTGCAGGCGCATATGGAAGATTGCGGGAAACTGAACGACTGCGCTATTCGGTTGCCGAGCGAGAATGACAAGTGGCTCAGCTTCGACAACTACACGAGGAAGGAGCGGCTGCCGTTTGTAGTGTACGCCGACCTCGAGTGTGTTTTGGCAAAGACCGAAGATGCCAAAAATCATCAACACCATCAAGTGTTCAGCATCGCATACTATGTACAGTGTTTGTACGACAGTTCGTTGTCCGCGTACAATTCCCGCCGTAGTGTCGATTGCGTCGCGTGGTTCGCCGAACAGCTTAAAAATTTAGCAATCCGCGTAAAAATATTTTAACGACCAATGTCCCCATGGTAAATTTAACGCCTGACGAGTGGTTAAAATTTCGCACCGCGACGCATTGTCACATTTGTGAAAAACCGTTTGACGAAGACGATACACGCGTCCGCGATCATTGCCACCTCACCGGTACAGGGGTCCTGCGCATTCAAATTGTAACTTAAATTACAAAGAATCATTTTGTATCCCTATAGTCTTTCACAATCTGTCCGGTTACGACGCGCATTTTATTATCGAGGACATAGCCACAGCGTTCGAAGGGAAAATGGAATTACTGCCGATAACAAAGGAAAAATACATTTCATTCTCGAAGACTGTTAGATTGACATAAGATAATAATTCGAAAAATTATATTAAATTACGCTTTATTGATTCGTACAAGTTTCTCAGCGCTAGTCTCGACAAATTAGCGTCATTTTTGGATAAAGAAAAACTAAAAATTTTACATTCGGAATATCAAAATTTAACTAGTGAAAAATTCAATTTATTGACACGGAAGGGCGTCTTTCCGTACGAATACATTGACTGCGTGGACAGATTACAAGACACACGTTTACCGCCGCGCGACTCATTTTACAGTTTCCTTAACCGGCGACACAGTATCCGAGAGTGATTACGCGCACGCCGAGACCGTCTGGAGCCGATTCTCCCTTCGAACGCTAGGCGAATATAGCGATTTATATTTAAAAATTGATGTCTTGTTATTGGCCGATATATTTGAGAATTTTCGCGATAGTTGTATAAAAAGTTATGGACTCGATCCCGCGTATTATTATACTCTCCCCGGATATACATGGGACGCCATGTTAAAACATACGAATATAAAATTTGAATTATTAACAGACATTGACATGGTAATGTTTGTCGAACGAGGTATACGCGGCGGCCTTAGTCAATGTTCAGGCCGATACGCACAGGCTAATAACAAGTACATGCAATCGTACGACCCATCGAAACCCTCATCGTACCTCATGTATTTCGATGTAAATAATTTATACGGTATGGGCAATGTGTCAACCATGGCCGTATGCCGATTTTCGGTGGGTCGACGATATATACGAATTTTGACGTATCATCTATCGCGTTCGATTCGCCTATAGGCTATGTTCTCGAAGTAGATTTAGAGTATCCGCGGCATCTTCATGACGCGCACATTGACCTACCGTTTTTGCCCGACGCGCGATAAGCCGCCCGGCAAGCGGAGTATAAACTCTCGCAACGCTTTGCGATAAGAAGCGCTACGTGATACACTATCGTAATCTACAGCAGTGCACGCGCCACGGGCTACGCATAACAAAAATATACCGCATACTACCATTCACGCAGTCAGCGTGGCTGCAAAATACATCGATCTCAACACGCAGTTTAGAAACACATGCGAAAACGATTTTGAAAAAAATTTATATAAATTGATGAATAATGCGGTATTGGCAAGACGATGGAAAATGTGCGCAATCATGTTGATGTAAAATTATTAACAAAATGGGACGGACGGTACGGTGCGGAGGCAATGATCGCGAAAACCAAATTTTCATAGTACTAGCGTATTTTCGGAAAAATAGTTGCAATTGAATTACGCAAACTCGAAGTTAAAAAATCAAAAACCCAAAATCCCCGTCGGCATGGGCATTCGACATTAAAAAGTTGTCTTTATAAATTTTTCATCACGAATACCATGTCCCCCGCTCTATCGTGACAATTGTAGAGTAATGTACACCGACACGGACTTTTTAATATATAAAATTAATTAAGGATTTCTAAAAATTTAAAAACGCATATCGTTTGATTCATACCACGATAGCCGCGTAAAGGGTACGGTATCCCCCGCGAAAAAAAGGTGCCGGGTCTGATGAAAGATAAAAAACGGCCGATAATGCCCCAAATTCGTCGGGCTTAGAGCAAAAAGTATGCTTTGCGGTGGTGGTAAAAAGGACACTAAAAAGGCAAAGATTCAAAAAAACGTCGTAGCGCGTATAAACTTTCGAGGGTTTTATCGCTTTGTCTTAATGACGAAATTGAAATGACGCGTCATATTCTGAAAAGATCAAAATTGCATAAAGGGTATACCATCAGCAAAAAAAATTTCCTAAGCCCCTACGAACCCAAACGGTATGTCGTCCGAGTCGCCGACCCCCGGGGGGACATTATAAATACCGTTGTAAATTATTTTTTATATTTTTATATTATTTTTATTTTGAAAAGTTTATTACGGGAAAAGTATATTTTTTTTATTTTTTTTTTATTTTTATTTTAATTTTGTAATTGGTTACAAATATATATGTTATAAATGTTTTTAAAATAAAATACATTAAAAAATTTTTTTTATTTTACCCAAAGGGGTTTGAAAACGTCGAACCGCCATTTCACGAAAACCTTGTACCCCTCCTGCGCAGTTTTTTTCTCCACGGGGTACCACCGGAAAATTTCTGGATGCGCTCGTGCTCGAAAACGCTCCAGCGATAGATTTTTGCGATAATCCTCGAGTAATTTTTACGGGATTATTTATGCTGCACTTTAACAATTTTAAACACTTCTTTTTGTCCTTTTGGCTTTAAAACCCTTCTCAAAAAGTTTTTGTATTTGCTGCCCGGTACCATCACCTACTTTGAATTTTGCCGGGCCCGCGTTTTTACACGATTGTAACGGTAGCCAAAGTTTTTCGGCGAGGGGGGGGTAACGGGGCTCGATCCAATCGTTCGATGCTCGTCCTTGAAAATTTAACGAGGGTGGCAGTATGTCGAACCACTTGAAAGTGCCATTCAGCGTAAATTTTTTCCCAGCTTTCTTTAGCGTGGATTGAATCGCTCGAGACCGACGCCTTCAATATGATATGTCGAATAGGGATTAATGCATTTTTTCGCATAAGTCGTTCCCCAATGGGCTTTTTGAAAAACCTTTCCCCCTTTATCGGTTTTTGCATGTTTTTCGGACATCTTGCTGTCTCGAATTATCTCCTTGCGTAGCTGTCCGCTTCCCCTTTATCTTGAGTGGTACAGCCCACGCAATTTTGCTAAACACTCGAGACGGGGGGTATTAGTGGTAACCCTCTGTTGAAAGGGGAGTACGGACCATCTGCCCGGCGGCTTCCCAGATCATCGTATCCTCGCACTGACATCCCCTTCGAGGGAAATTTTTTTTCTCGTGAGGGGGGGCAACCCCTTTTTTACCAAACGCCTTCCCCCCAAACTAGTTGCCGTTTTTTATTTTCATATTATTTCGTTCGTTCACGTTCGTTCACTTTGTTTCCTTTGTTTCGGGGGGTTTGTTCACGTTTTTTGGGGTTTTTTTGGGGGTTTGTTCACGTTGTTTCGGGGTTTTTTTTCGGGGTTGTTAACGTTGTTTGGGGTTTTTTGTTCACGTGTTTCGGGGTTCTTCACGTTGTTTTGGGGTTTCTTCACTTTGTTTCGGGGTTCTTTGGTTAGGTAGTCGTTATAGGTTTTTCCCTCCCGTCCTTGACCCTTTCGAAAATTTTTTTGATCTTTTTGCGCCTTTTTCGCATCGTTTCTGCCTTTCGAACCGTTTTTGAACATGTAACCGTCCTGACCTGTTCGCAACCCTTCTGATTGGTGATAGCCTTGTATGTACCTTAAGACTTTTTGTGCCTCTTTTCCAAACCCTTTGTTTGACATATCTAACCTCGTGTAGGGGGTCGCGTTCCCACCTTTTTTCCCCCGGGCGGTCACTGATCCCCCGGGTCGGTCATGCGTTCCGGGTCGGTCATGTCCACTCATTGTTTTTGGTAGCACGTCCATAAAACGAACGCCTAAAGAAGTGGTTACGATCGACTTTCCCCGCCCACCGCTCTTTAGTGTCTGAGGTATTTTTTGGTCCCCGAAAAAGTTTTTTTACGCTCTCCAACGCTCGTAACCTTTCTAACGCAGCCAGTTCTATCTAACCTTCTGTTGGACCATCAATTTTTAAAAAACACCCCCCAGGTCAATTTTTTTACGGATGGGTACCCGCCTCAGGTTCCTACACGGCGAATCTTGCCTCTTGGTCATAATCTTAGCGACGCAACATAGAGCTTTTTTTTACGCACACATCTTTCATCATGTGTGCCAATTCGCCGGTTGTATAAATTTCCCCTCTCAATAATCCAATTTATTGTAGATTTTTTTGAAATCTTGTAGATGTCACGCGATGGATAAAATAGATTGTCGGCCCCCTTGGGTAATTTTAATAATGCCCGTTTCCCCCGCTTTTCCCCCTCGATGATCGACAGGATCTCGTTTCATGCGCGTTTTGCCAGTTTGGGCGGAAGCCGAGCAATCGTAGGCGACCACTACCGTTGGGGTCTCCCAGTGACGTAATAAATCTTATTGTCGGTTGCGTCATAGCGCGAGGCTTCCCGTGCCTTTTTGGGCTCTCCACCCGCGTCAACGGTGCGATTAAAATTTTTGTACTTGCCCCCCTTGCTACCCTTCACCGACCTTGCGCATAAAAATTGCGTTTATGCCTTTTGGCCAAAAATATGTGCTTTTTTTTTTGAAAATCGTCATCCCGGGGAAGGGGGTCTTTTTCTTAAAGATCAACTCGTACAACGGGCTTTCCCAATGTCCGCGTGTCCCTAGTTTTATTTGTCCTCTTTAAATCGCGAATCGTTTGCTCCCGACCCCATTTCATTCCGCCGAAGTAACCCTTTAACTTTATCAATTTCTTTCTTCTCATCAGCACCGAGGGAAGCGTCCATTTATTTTTTGTCCTAGTGGCCCCCAATCCTTTCGCATCATTTGTCGATTTTTCCGACGATCTTAACCATGCAAGGGATATTTCGGGGGGGTTTACGCAGGTTTCCAAAAAACTTTTCGTCACGACCCTTTTGGAAATCACAGGTTGTGCGTTTTGGGTGTAATTTTTTCGGCAGTAAAAAGCGTCCAATGGCTTCGAAATATCAATTTTTCTTTTTAAATTTCCTTTTTTTATATTGCTTGATTTTTTATGTTTTCTTTTTTTCGGGTTCTCCCCCTCATACCTGTTTCGACTTCAAACCGTCATCGTCGTCGTGTCGGTGTTAGGCTCTTTTTTAAACCAAAAATGCGCTTTTTGTCGACAATCTTTTTTAGGGCCGAAAATATTTTTTAAAGTGATCTTGACGGCGATATCATCACGATTTTTCCGGTCTTCAGCGCGGGGTTTTTCTTGCGGTTTGATTCGGCCTTTTCCCAATCTCCAGGGAAACCTTTTTCACGCTCGCGAATATTATCAACCTTTAAAATTTAAAGGGGTGCGTCAAAACGAAAAAGGCTCCGCGGTTCGCGAACTCGTTAATCCTTTTCGGGATCGCCCCGTTGAAAGCAGTTCCCTTTGCCCATCCTAGAAACCATACTTTTTGCCAAATTCCTAACCCCCGAAATCCTCATACGACATGTCGGTATTCAGTGATCGTTTACACGGCTTCAATTGGGTGGGTTCTGTTTAAAATAGGATAGCAGGTTGCTTTCGCGTATAAGGTTTTGGTATCCGCGTAGTCTGCCCAAATAAAGCATCGATGTTCGGGGCGCCCCTTTGGGAAAGTACTTCTTATGTATCTTGCGTCGCATCCCATCTAAAAGGACAAAAATTAAATTTTGGGAAACATGCCCTCCTCGGGGGGAATGACGTCACTGTTATTTGAGAATGTAAAGTACCGTTTTTCGTAAATCGAGTCAATAATCTTCCAAATACGATATTTCGGTTTCAGCGTTTTCGATACCGTACACGTTTCGAAACCACACCGTCGGACTTTCCGCAGGCTTTCAATACGGGGTTTTTACCAAAATTAAAGGGGCCGCAAACATCGCGCGTATATTTGTCGGTAGCATCGAAAGTTTTTGCGCACCCCTTCTTTCCCGCTGCAGCGAAATCTGTCGGTAATTCACCTCTTATGCGAGGTTTGCACAATTTTTTTCCACCCCCGATTTGACCCCAAAACGTCCGCCTTTTTTTATAGCTGCGCGGACTCGCGCTTTTTTCAGATCGTCTAGAGATTGCGGGGTGTAACGAAAATAGGCACAGTGTTTAATCGGGCAAAACCACTTCCGGTCGAGCTTTATTCCCCCGGCTTAAATTTTGGGGCCGGGAACTTTTGGAAAAGCGTTGGCTAGAGGTAAAAGGGGGTAAACCCATGGACGCGCGGTCGTGAACAGATATGCGTACTCCGGAGCAGCGAACTCGCCGGAACACGCGGCGGAAAGGTATGCCCAAAACAAACTCGCTTGTCGCAAAAAAAAACCCATCTCGGGGAAAGCCGCGGGCCGCAGTTGTCTGGCAGCGATGAAACCAAGACAAATCGGGAGGCTTTGGAAAAAGAGGACGAAAAAGAGGACGAAGAAAGGAGGGTACTTTTAGCAGCGAAACGAGCGGGGTTTTTTTCCGATTTTTTCCCAAAGCTGGGGGCGCTCCCGGGTCCCCCGGTCGGCGGAGCGGCTGGGTACAAAAAACGGTAAAAGACAAAAAGCCGCGCAACGTCAGTTCGAATACTCGCCAAAATCGCGCCCTGGAAGGGCCCCGGACGTATCTCGCCCCTTACAAATAGGACGAGGACGAGGAAAAAAAAAAACGTCAAAAAACGTTAAAAAAAAGCCCCAAGGTGTAATACAAAGTCAAATTTCACAACTTGCAAAACGTATGACTTCCAATTTTAAGGTTTTATTTATGCGAATAATTTTCCGTAAATGGGCCCCGAGAATATGGGCGGTACGCAAACGGGACTGCACAAACGGTCCTGGGCCCCCATAGGGTGGCGTATGCAAAAAGGGGAAACGCGCATTTATTTCGCAGTTTTTTGGGAAACTCGACCCCCGGGAAATTGGTGCATTTTAAACGGCCAAAAGGAAAAAATTAACCTCTTTTTAAAAGTATGTCGAGTATCTGTGACAAATTTTGTTTTCATTTTTTCCCCCAAGTTTAATTTTAGTTCAAATTTCCCCGCGAATTTAAAGAGGAATTTTCGCTATTTAACTCATTTTTTTAACATTTCGCTAACACTAAAATTTACTGGGAAGATAGGTCCCGCGGCCCCCCTACTTTTCCCCCATAATTTGGCACGCGGGTACGGCTCGGTCTGACGGTTTTTAAACTTTTCACACATATCGAATGTGAATTCCCCGCTAATAAATTTTCTACGGAAAACGACGCGGAATTTGATTCCCCAGGGATGTAAAGACTGCAAGCGATACATAACTTTTGAAAAAGAGACTTTCCCGAAAAATAAAAGCTGTTAGCGATAAAGGGGTCGACGATGAGATACCTAAGTGCTCCGCGTAAATTCATAATGAGAAGGCGGATTAAGTGTGCCTACAAATAAACTTTTGCATGCCCAAAATTGGTCGCTGCTAGGGTTCTGAATCGTATCTGAAAAACCCGAAAAAGGCACAAAACGAACGGCGATTAATATTTTCAACTGAAAAATTATCCCTAGAGTGTAACTACCGCGGGGATACTGCAACGATAAAAATCGTTCACACGATACATAATTTTCAAAACCCAGGACCACAGGATATAAGATTCGGAAACGCCGGCGCATATCATTTTTACCGCCGGTCTTCGTACGGAGCTTTCTGATTAGTGTTACGCGTTATGACCAAAGGGACATTGCTCGTTTTTGAGGGAAAAGGTAACAAATTTGATTGCACGTACACGGCGGGCCACCCCCGGCAACGGGGGTGCTCGTGTTTAATAAGACGAAGAACACAAACAGGGCCCCAAAAAAATTTTTGTAAATCAAAACAACCCTGAAGAAGGAAATCACCTCGTCAAACGTTTCATTTTTCAATCTTTGGGGTTTGCGGTCGCGCCATCTAACAAAACTGAGTTCTCAACATGGGAAACCCCGTCTTTGACGATCGCATCGCAAATTAATACAATACAAACCCTTTGCCAACACAACTTTTATCCGCGACGAGATAAAAAAAACCCATACAAAAAAAGGATTTATTACGTTGCCGAGGAGTTTCCCTACCAGGGTAAAGCGGAAACCATCCCGTTGAGGGATCGAAGTGAGCTGGGGAAATAAATTCGTTGCTTCATGTTGACGAAATTTGCACGACTCGAGGTGTGGAGATTGATCGCAAAAGGGGAAGGGGGAATAACGTCGCGAAAAAAATATTTACAATGTCATCCGATGAAGCGTGATTATGCGAATGCAGGGGGTAGCCCGACTTGTGAAGGATAAAATTTAATTTTTGCGTACCGTGCACAGTTGTGGGATTTTTGCGAGGGTTACAAACGCGTGGTTATTAATGCGGTAGAGTTGATCCCAAAACGAGCTTGCAAAGACAATAATTGTCTGTATGGAATTCGCCTGGAGCCCGTGTCAAATATTTAAGATACAATGGCAAACCACCGGTTGTTGAGCGGAAATTTAAAACTTTGTGCTCGCGTCTGGAAACGACGTTACCTCAGCAGGGGTTTTTTCCCCCGGGATTTATACGAATTTCCGCTATGCAGCGACGACCCAAACATTCGTGGGGCCCTTTTGACCCCGGGCTCAACTGGAGAAGCCGCGTATTTATTTTTTTCTCGCAAAAGGGGGTAAAAAGTCATGTCCGGGGTACGATCGATTCACAATGTAAATTAAACCCAAAGTGAACTCATTTAACTCGGATGTTATCCTCGACATATGAATCTGGGTTCGTAGAAACAGATGGGCGATTCGTATACAGTATGCGCGTTTCTGCAAAAATTATTAGGGTCGAGTATCTCACCCACCCCCCAACCGGTTTTTTCAAAAAGGGCGTTGTGATTTCGATTGTTCTCGACAAAAAAGAATTGGGCAAGAGGCAACGGTGGGTGTGAGATTGGAATTTTTAGTTAAGGGAATTAACCTAATAATACCACTGCTACTGCCTATCATGCACATCGGTGATCCCGTACAACCCGTTGACCAAAATTGTGCGCAAATCACCTAAAATGTTTTCCAATCGATGTGGGGAGGGGGGGGGGAGGTACTAATCATGATGAGCGAGATGTCTGATGTTAGTGGTAATACCTCTCGACGGGTCACATCGAAGGATCTTCCGCCCCAACGTTTGTCGACCTGCAAAGGGTTTATCCTAACAACGTTTATCGTGAAGGAACGGGAAACCGAGAAAAGGGGTTATCATGTCACACATTTCTTCGCATCCCTTTTCCGTGGGGCGTTTATAAAAACGGGAAAACGCCAGGCCCCATGATAACTCACATAAACACGTTGCAAAGGGGGGGTGGAAAGTTCCCTACTGCATGGTCCCGCTTTATCACGGCAGCTATCAATGGATAAATAACAAGACGGGGGGGAAAAAGAAGAGTCCTCCTCTGTTGTAAAAAGGACTCGAAAAACGAGAGTGGGGTTGCCGAAATATGGAGATGCGGCAGCGGTTTTTTGATTGAGACCTTTGGGGCCTATATGAAGATGGGCCCGCATTAAAAAATTGACCCAATATATTTCGATGTAATAAACATGAAAAAATTCGCGTTACAAAAAAGTATTTTTAAATTTTTCAATTGGTGGCGGTAAACCGACAATCATCCGTTTTTTTTAATAAAATTATTAATATATCTCTTTATTATTTTCCAACCCGATATTTTTAAAAATTCTTTCTCCTAAATTTTAAAATTTTTCCGCAATCGATTTTTAAACTTCTTTACCCCCATCTTTTAAAAAAATTTTTCCCAATCGTATTTCTAAGAAATTTTTTTTTACCCCCCCTACTTTTTATAATTTGTCTTTCCCTTCCGATAATTTCTAAGAATCCCCCTCTCCAAATTTTAAATATTTCTCTTTTTTTCCCCCCAGATATATTTTTTAAGAATCCCCTTTTTCCCAATATTTTAAAAATAAAACCTTCCGATTTTAGTAAAACCCTTTTTAACAATCAGTCTTTCTCGACCGTTCTAACTGACGGTTTACTTTTTAAACCCCCCGGGGTTCAAAAAAACAGCAGGCAAAAAATTACACATGCCGAGGGGCATTTTAAAAAACGTGCGAGAAGAAATGCGACGAGTAATATAACTTTTTTTTTATTTTTATATTTTTAAATTTTTTTTTTTTTTTTTAATTTTTTTTTATTTTTTTATATTTATATTTTTTTATGAGTTTAATTTTTTTTTCCAATTTTTTTAAATTTTTTTTTTTCCAATTTTTCAGCGTTTCGCGGGGTTCGTGCGGTTGTATATAGGAAGACGATACGCATTGACCCCCCCGGGAAATTTAAAAATTTCTCGAAATCGGCATCAGAGTGGATCCGCCGAGTTACGTGGAGATCGCCATAGGAGATCATCGGGGAAAACCGCTAATTACTATCTCTCGAAACGTGGAAAGGACTCTACGAGCAACGCCACGCTATTCAAAAATTATCTGAACAATGACTCCTCCTCCAACAACGATGTGTATAATTGCATAAGTGTCGGGCCGCTAACAGTACGTTTTCACAAGATAAACGGCACCAAGCTCATAAGTCTCGAATCAGCGGATGTGCGCATGATGATGGTCGAATCGACGTTACATCGTATGTTCGAGCTCGATTCATGTATCGAAATAATGTACGATCGATTGACGAGGCTCGTCGCAACGGTTGATATCAAATATACTCAATTCTCCAATATTGCATCCACTGTAACGAATGCGAGAGAATTGTCGAATGCGATACGCGCTAGCAATGCCTTCAACATGCACCAACTTGTCGATTGCGAGCTGGTGGCTTTAGTTTTTAATATGTAATAAAAATACATAATTATGTATAATATAAGACGAATAATACTTATTGTATATATCATGGTGTACTTTATTTGCGCGCCACTCGTTACATACTTTGCGAGATATAATTATTGTGTCAAGGACAATGCATTTAGCGAAAAAAATCGATAATTTTATCATACGAGGCGCACGCGAGAGTAAGAAAGATGCACACATTCGAGAGAGAAGGAGATCCAAGCCTGGATTCAGCGCGCAGTCAGAGCAAGAGAGAGAGATCCAAGCCTGGATTCAGCGCGCGGCGGTATACGAGCTCTCCCGTTGGAGCGAGAGAGGAGGTAGCGCGCGGCGGTATACGAGCTCTCCCGTCGGAGCGAGAGAGAGAGAGGTAGCGCGAGGCGGTATATACGAGCTTCTCCCGTCGGAGCGAGAGAGAGAGGTAGCGCGCGGCGGCGAGAGAGAAGACGCACGCATTTAATGCAGCACGCATTCGAGAGAGATTCGGCGGCGAGAGAGTCGGCGGCTCGGGCCTGCGGCGAGAGATGCAGCGGCGAGAGAGTCGGCGGCTCGGGCCTGCGGCGAGAGAGATTCGGCGGCTCGGGCCTGCGGCGAGAGAGATTCGGCGGCTCGGGCCTGCGGCGAGAGAGATCCAAGCCTGGATGTGGCGGCGAGAGATGCGGCGAGAGAGGCGACGGTGAACGAGAGATGCGTGAGAGAGGCGACGGTGAACGAGAGATGCGGCGAGTGAGGCGACGGTGAACGAGAGATGCGACGGTGAACGAGAGAGTTCCAAGCCTGGATTTTGCGAGAGAGAGATGTTGCGGCGAGGGATGTGAAGGAGAGGAGGAAAAACATTTTTTTTTTATTTTAATAAAATACATATTTTATTCATTACTTTTTTTTTATTCATATTTTTTTACATTAGTTTTACATATTTTTTCTATAAGGAAAGAAAAAGGGAAACATTTTTAAATTAATAAACATTTTATTATATTAATATTTTTTTTATTTAATATATTACCGCCGGCATTAGCATTACCCGAGGTGTACCGCGTAGAGGTTGCCGGTCGAATTTACACCTCATAGGTCAGAGTATGTGCATGTGTGTATGCGTGTGTGTACTTGTACATGTGTTGCAGTAGAGATGAGGACCCCCGCGGTTCGTCACTTCCGCGGTATTTAATGACTCCAAACCCTCTCTACTGTGTGTGTAAATAAAAATAAAAAATATATATGTAAAATAAAAAAATATAAAAATATAAAAATATAAAAATATAAAAATATAAAATATAAAAAATATAAAAATATAAAAAATATAAAAATATAAAAATATAAAAAATATAAAAAATATAAAAATATATACGGTGACGGCGAGTGAGCAGCGAGAGAGAGAGATGTGGCGGCGGCTCGATGTAGTGGCATCTACACATAGAAATATAATAACAATAATTTAATATTTTATAGATTTTTTTTTTTGGTATTTTAATATACTTACAGCCCTGACGGGACAGTGAGAGAGAGGGGGGGTCGCATCACCCATCGCTGTCATCGGACTCGACATCTGTGCATAGAAATATAATAATTTAATATTTTATATATTTTTTTTGACATATTATATATATTTTTGACATATTATATATACTCACGTCCTTGACATGTGGGACAAGCGTTGGCCAGGTAGAATATGTATAATCTTTCCCGGCAATCCTCGCAACGCTGTTCGAGTACATTTATGTACCGCGATGTTGTGTGTTCCTCGACGGTCGTGATGCTTAGGAATCTGCCCCCTGTTTCTCACGAAACAGCGAAAGCAGATCCTGATCATCCCCCATGGTACGACGAACACCATGACATACGACGCCACAGTGCATACCCTCGCTGTCTCGTCGAGGGATGCAGTGGCGCGTATGCCATACATCCGGGACCTCACCGACTCCCGGACAGCGTTGTCAGTATCGTACCCGTCGTCATTGTCATCTTCATCTTCATCGTCATCGTCATCGTCATCTTCATCGTCATTGTCATCGCCGTCTTCTTCATCGTCATTGTCATCACCGTCTTCTTCAATGGGCACGATATCAACATCCATTTCTTCTATATCATCTAAGATGATATTCACCTCCCTGTCGTACACAGGGTCGTGAACACCGCCACCATCACTGTCACTGTCGTCGTCGGAGATGGTTATAACTTCCATCTTGTCATCCGGGACGACGACCACCTCCATCTCGTCATTAGGGATGACCACCACCTCCATCTCTTCATTGTCGGAGATCACTATTTCTATGTCTTTCTCCATTTTTGCAAAAACAATTGATTTTCGAGTCACTTATTGCGCTGAAATGTCACCGTACTATGACCCGGCAGTGACATCGGTCCTCATTATATATCCCGGTCATCCCTTTGTTCATGCAATGATGCAATTATCTCCGAAAGATGATCTCCGACGAAACAAAAAATAGCGGCTGCTCAGTAGTTGTCTATCGACATGTTTACACCTTCCGCGAAGACATATCTACTCTCTCTCTCAGAACTCGTTGATATCACATATGTTGTACACCTATTTTATCACAGAAAAGATAAATAGGCTGCCGACAAAAAATCTGGCGATGATGATGATGATGATGATGACGATGGTTCTCTCCTATCTGACTCCTCCATTTTTTGGTCAGAATCATTTTCGGATGATTGTGTTTTGCATGACATCGATGGTGAAGGCATGTCCATGTAGCCAAATTCATAGTTGTCCACAGTGAAATAATCGACACAATTTTTGTATCGACGTTGATAACATGCGACTCGCTTGTGTCGCTTAGACGTTCTGGTGCATTTAGATAAATCACCAGCCACTCTTACAATGTCTTCATGCGTTTCCAGGAACTGGGCTACACGTCTTGTATGCGGTTTTCGCACACCAAGTTCGCGATTTCGTACATATTGTACAATTGAAGTCATCGCTTCACGTTTATTACAAAACGGGTTATCTTTTTTTTCATTGTGACAGCATACCTCGAGATGTCTATACCATCTCTCAGCAGTCTTATAACACCCCTTCTCATGACACTCTGCATGATTTTGCGGTGCGCTCTCCATTTTTCAATGTCTATCACTTATTCGCACTTTTAAGCTCAGCCTATTTTCGCTGACATTCGCTGCAATCCCTGATCATCGGTGCAGGACCGTCAATATGCGTTCGCATCCACGGCCGATTGTAGTGTTCGAGGCAGCGATGATATGTCTGAACCTCCGGATCCGTCTTAATGTGCTCCGGCAGTTTTTCCCACAATGCTCTACGAAATATCCGCACTTTTGCAGTAAAACAATCTTCGGAATATATTGCAACTGTTCGGCACTTAAACTGAGAATGTCGGAAGCACTTGATAGTATTACAAACATTCTGAATGAAGCGTGCGCTCGCCAGTGGTACTATGGCCCGGCAGCTGCATCGGTCCTCATTATATATCCCGATCATCCCTTTGTTCGTGGGGATGGTGATGCAATTGTTAATTCGCGAGAAATATTTATGTGATATCTTCGGAAAAAATTTAGATATCGCTGATAATTCTTAGAAATACATAGATAAATTTCACCCCGTCGGATCGACACGCCGGATCGGATTAACATGTCGCAACCTGTACGGATCAACCCGCTTGATTGTCGGCAAACCTTTTGTTCTTAGTAATTCGCAGAATTATCTTATCAAACTTAGATATCCGATTGTCGGCGCTCGGGGATTCAAAATGCGGCAGCCATTCGCAGAATTTTTATCTTATCAAATTTAGATGAAGAAACGCAACCCCTTAGTAATAGGATTGTCGGCGCTCAGCCTAAAAAACGGCGGCAGCCATTCGCAGAATTTTTATCTTATCTTGGATTTTCGGAGAAAATTTATGAAAACTTTGATACCGCTCAAGCTTATCTTTGATACCTTACAAAGACGCCGCTTATCTTGGATTCGAAAACTTAGCTTATCTTATCTTGGATTTTCGGAGAAAATTTATGAAAACTTTGATACCGCTCAAAAACGCCGCTTATCTATCTTATCTTGTTTATGAACATATCAGGTAACATGATCCCCTTATCTTATCTTGTTTATAAATATATCAGGTAACATGATCCCCTTATCAGGTTATCTGATATGTTTATAAACAAAAGATAAGCTTATCTACTGATAAGACCCCCTCCCCCCGCGTGACGTCACCCCCCTCGCCCGTGATTCCCCCCCGCTCCTCACCCCCCCTCATTGCCCCCGGGTTAGAACCCCCCTAGTATCCCTACTCATATTAATGAACAAAATCCTTCTTTCTTATCAAAAAAATCTTTACAGAGTATTTTTAAAAATCTAATCGATACGTTTAAAATGTAAAGTCACCGTTAACGTGCCGGATTCAAATGGTATATTTTTTTCAGTATCGTCTTTTATATCGATTTCAATCCGTCGGAAATTTGTTAGGCGCACCGGGATATAATGCGGAGGTGAGAAATATTTCACTTGATTCGTTCCATATTCGTAATCGCGCCCCACCCCTGTGACAGGCACTATTCGGAGAAGAGGAGTTTGCACATCGCCTGTTATGTAAGGTTCGCAAATATCGCAATAAACGAACAGTTTATCGGGAATACCCCGCGCCAAACTACACGTTTCGTAACTATAGAATCCTTCGCGACGTACTCCATTTTCGTCAAGAGAACCGAGTTTAAGAAAAATTGAAGTAGATTTTTCTTTGGAATTAAGCTTAGATGTCGTGAGCATAGAACAATAGTGACTTCTCCCCTTAGGAGCGTTATAAATAAAATCAGCTAAACCGATCATTTGCAAAAGTCTATCGGAAAAATGCATATAATAAATCAGATTGCAACCAGCGGGACACGCGAGGGAGAAAAAATACTACCGCCTGTAAATTTTTCTTGCTCCAAACGAATATGGGAACCGGCTTCTTTGCACGACGAATTAATCGTGGAGACGAGCTCTTCCATATTATTATAAACGCCATTTGATATTACGGCTTTCTTCGAAGTTAACACCTCATCTTCTTTATTTTTCTCTTTAACTTGAGGGTCGATATCGACGAAACTGAGTACATTTTCTCCGCGCCTTACATGAAAAAAGGTATTAGGGAATTGGATTTTGCTCAACGCGACTTCCCAGTCATCGTGTAAGTGCAGCGATTGAGGTAATTCCGTAATGAACGATGAGGTTTTATTGTCGGGGGAATAGCGTATACTGCTATTGCTTGGAAGAACCAGAAGAAATTGATCCACCCTCATTTCGAAGAATAGTTAAATTCGAAGCGGGTATCCAGGAGTTAAATTTAGAAGGATATCCTTGCCAGCTAACTAATAATTGTTTATTGTTACCGCGTCCTCTGCTTTTTATTACACGATCGACGATAAATTCCTCGTCACGTAAGTCTTTAATAACCGGTGCTAATTCTTGTTCGTAAAAAATTCCGTCTATAATTTCACCCGATAAATCACTTAATTCATATACGCGGGGTTTTCTCCATTCGAGAACTCGATGAATTCGAAATATCTCCTCACTCCACTTCGCCTCGTATCTTTTCTCGAAGGTTACTTTTGCTCTACTGACGCGTACGAGATCGTTCACGCGGTATTTAGCCTTTTGTTTACGCCCACGCTTCTTTTTCTTTTCTTTATCGTTATCCCATCGTCGTTTCATATTTTCACACGCGGTACGAGCATTTTCTCGCGTAACGACAGCGGGTTGCATTTTGATGGTGGAATGACGAGTATGATTGTAAGCGTGAACAATATCTTGTAAAACATCAAAGTAACGACGTGTATTTTTATGCGTAAAATAACGCCACATCCGCTCTTTGAGTGTTCTATTAAATCGTTCCACTATAGACGCTTTAATATCGGGATTGCGCGTTACACGAAAACGGATGTCTTTTTCTTTTAAGAAATTTTGTACAGGGCGGGCGATAAATTCTTTGCCTTTGTCGGTCTGTAAGTATACAGGTAGTCGACCCTCGTTTCTCGAAAATATTTGTTGAAAGGCCTTTATTACGCAGGTAGCTGTTTTGTCACGTAAAGGTTCTACACAAACAAATTTACTAAGCACATCGATAATTGTAATAGATAAGAATAGCCGTCATTATAGCTCTTGAGATTACAAAGATCGATTAAATCGGCTTCCCATAAATCATCGATATTTGTTACGTTATAATGTAAACGAGGAAATTTTCGTCGTACCGGCCGATGCAGCGTGTATGCATCCTGTGATTTAAGCCACTCGACGACTTTGTTACGCGTAAAATTCGGTTTAACGGCTCGCGATAAATTGTCCACCGCAGAGTAGCCTGCATAATGCAAGGGGTCGTAATACAATTTTTCGAATTCCATCAATTGAGATTTATCCAATCGAGTAAACCTCTTCTTCTCTTTGACGGAGAAACTACGTTATGTGGTAATGTTCTATCGTCGTCACCGTCGTCGTCACTTTCCTCGTCGGCGGATATAAATTGCGTATCTCCTTCGGTTTCACTCGCTTCGTCTAACCTGTGACTGTACGATTTTGAACGTGTGATCGGAGTGGAGGATCCGCGAGGTAACGCGGTAGTAATATAGCGAGATCGCGCGCCTACTTTTAATAACTTTTGATTTCCTATGAGACGCGGTGACGTACCTATGTCACGTAGTAATCGAGCAAACTGATTTCTTCCGGTTGCTTCTACCGTTTTTCTCTCGCGTACCGCATCGTTTATAAGTTCCGCAATATTCGAACCCTCCACAATGTCGCCGTCTATAGTTACGAGCCCTTGTCTATTCCAGTTAATCTTAGATGACGGAGTAAGGAGCAGTTACTTCATTATCAAGCGTGCTTTACTACGATAACTTTTCGGAACACTATTAAGTATTTTTTGTATCATTTCCGCTGATTGAGCGCGTTTTTTCTCGAAACTACTACTACTAGCGGCGCTAATGTTACCGTCGCTGGTAATTAAAGTTTGCGTTTCCATAAGTTCATCGTCATTATCGAAGTTATCATCCTCTTGCTCTTTCGTGTCTTCGTCCTGTTCTCCATCGCGTTCATCGCTGGCGTGCACGTTTTTGCGTAAACGTTTTCTCGCAGCACGAATAAATTGAAGATAACGCTGAAGTACCTCCTTATACATTTTCCATTTTTCGTCCTCGCCGACCTGAGGTGTGAGATTCAGAATACGCCACATCTCTGTATCGAGCCGTGACAAAGGAGTTCCCGGGGTCCGTACGGAATTATTAGTATCATTTTCTACATTCGATATCTTGGTAATTTTATTCGATAAATTATCGGCCGACGCGTTAGAGGAAATTTCCGGTTGTCGCTGCAGTCTTTCGAGATTTTCCGACGAAATTAAAACCATTTTTTTTGCTCTTTCCATTATTGAATTGTAAATATTTTATCTTTTTCACATTTGACGCAACAAATATACACAGAATAGCGTCCCTTTTTTAATCTCCAATGATCCGGGATAATATAGCTCCGAGTATAGGAGCAATAAGATAGGGTAAGAATCCGCCGCGTTGCACCAATAGTTTTCTCTTAACTTTCAAATTATCTTTTTTCGCAGCAATACGACGTAGGACCGATTTATGTCTAGCAAGGCGTTTCTTTTCACTACTCGCAAACGGTACGTTACCTTTAAGAGTATTGAAAACGCATTCTTGAATACACTTAATGAGATTATTATCGACGGAACGTAAAAACGCTGTTCTTTGATTTTTTTTCAGATAACATAAAGTTTTCAAAAGATTCGTGTTTCTTTCGCCGATAGATCGTCTAGCGATTTTTACCGCGCCGTCGGATGAATTCTTCGACGACGACGATGATGCCGGTTGCGATTTTTTTTCTTTTTTTACCATCGCAGTGTAATTGCACGAGTGACAAGTCGTGTGTGAATACGAGTCTTTTATACGCCTCCGCCTCTTTTGATCGATCTACGTGGAATGTACGAGTAATGCAGCTTATCGTTGGGAAAGATACACGTCCGAAATCGATATTCATCTGGAGTCGATTGTTTTAAATCGAGCAATAAATACCCGTGAGGCTTTGAGGTAGCGTCGTAGTACGCTTCTTCCATAAACTTAGGATCGTCCGGATATACTTGACGCGCTAAATGCCGAATTTGCGCGCGATCGCGTGGATTTTTGAAAACTACTATGTAATTCGCATTGAGAGATATGTCGCGTTGTCCGCGTCCCTAATGGAAGAGATTTTGCGAAATGAGAATAACACTGAGATTCTTATGATGGCTTCCTTTAGTAAACAGATCTACGATAACATCGCACGATGACGGCTCTCTCATAAGATCGTCGATTATTACTAATTTCGGGGTGAGTGGATCGTAAGAATAATCTTCCGGGCGCGGTAAACCTTCGTGAAATTCGATTATATTTTTCTTCGAGTTTATCGGAACGCTATTTGCATATACGTTCTTTTTTCTTACGCTACTCTTCTCTTCTCTTTCATTTTCATCGCATTGCAGGCGTTGATAGGCATCTTGCCACTCGGCGTAATAAAATAAAATTCTCTCAAATCGAGTATCGGACACGTCGGACAAATAACGAAGAAATGTTTTCACGAAAATCGTTTTTCCACATCCCATAGGCCCGCAGACGATCGACGTCCAAGGATGTTTCCAGCGTACATCCATTTCCCCAAAATGAACGCGATATTCACCGTTTACGTACAATCTCGTAAATGAAAGAAAGTCTAATCCGGGGCGTTCTTAAAAACAAAATATTAGCGTAAAGAGCGTCCGTGTATTTAAATTTTAATATTACTCATAGTATGAAATGAGTACGGCGGAAAAAGCTTATTCGCGCACCGGGGGCCAACCCGCGGCGGTCGCATGCTCGTGCTAGCGTACAGCGAATAGCGCCGATCAGCTGACGAGCGCCGATCAGCTGATGAGCGCCTGGTTAGCTCGCAACTACCGATCAGCTGATGAGCGCCTGGTTAGCGCACCGCTACCGATCAGCTGACGAGCGCTACGTTGCGCTACCCACAATCAGCTTTTAATCAAATGTTCTCGTTGGTGTGTATGTCTTGTGATAGCGGACGTATGTGAGTTCGGCATGAATATATTTGAATATATAAAAATTGTACGTAACAAGAATTTTTTAAAAATTAAATATTTTTATGTTAAAGTTTTTCAGACAAAAAAAATTATATTAAAAATTTTGTTAAAAATTTAATATTTCACTAAATAAAAATGATTTCGCTTAAAAGGTTAATTATTATTATTAAACTAGGATGGGGAAACAATATTTTTTATTAAAATATATAAATTTTATTACTGAACAATATTTTTTATTAAAAATATAAATTTTTGTATTTATATTTACAAAGTATTTTTTTCTTATTACTAATATCTACATCTTCTAACTTTAGTTAAACTATTCCTTATTCTTTCTAATATAAAGATAAAATTAAAACTACGGGTATTTTAAAACTCCGATTTATAAAATACATTGTCCGGAAAGTAATGCGTCGCATTTTTTTAAAAAAGAATTTATTGATCGCATAGGTAAAACAACTTAAAATTGTTCGAAGTATGACCCTTCTGCGTCAATACATTTTTGCCAACGCGATTTCCATGCGTCATAAGATTTCTGGAACTCCTTGACTGGGATGCTGTTCAGGAAGGCCGTCGAAGTAGCTTGTACGTTGTCAACCGACTCGAGCTGTTGTCCTTTGAGCTCCCTTTTCAGCCGAGGAAATAAAAAAAAGTCCGCCGGAAATTGGGATTATCTGCACAGAGTTGCTTGAGTTCTTCACAAACTTCCACTCGGTGTTGCTTTTGCGCATCGGTCAACACTCTGGGCACAAGTTTTGCGCAAATCTTCCGCATGGCCAAGTCTTCCGATACAATCTCGTGAACAATCGTTTTCGGCAAGTTCAATAATTCCGACATTAAGCGAACATTCATTCGACGGTCTGAATTCAATAATTGGCGCACACGAGTCACATTGTCGTCCGTTCGCGATGTTGACGGGCGTCCTGCGCGGGCCTCGTCGGCGACCTCCTTCCGACCTTCTCTAAACATCTTGTGCCATCTGTTTGACTGCGATTTGGAAAGGCAATCGTCCCCGAAAACTTTCTTGAGCATTTCAAAAGTTTCCAGCGGCGTCTTGTCCAGCTTCACGCAAAACTTTATCGCATAGCGTTGCTCTATCGTTCTCTCCATCACAAGTTCGACGCGACCACTAAGCAGAGGTTCACAGAATAAGCCGTCCTAACCCTCCAAGCGCATGGAAACAATTGAGCGACCTACCGTTGGAAAGCTAAGGGTACCCCCCTTCCTCCCCAACCGGTCCCATCGCTCTGCGATGTATAGTCGCGTCACAAAAAAATGCGACGCATTACTTTCCGGACAAACCCTGTATAGTATAAAGTATAATATTTTATAATATTTGATGAAATACATTTTACTTTTACAATATTTACACTTTTATATAATATTTGCATTTCTATGCAAGTGACGGAAAACGCACGCGTATCTCCGCAAAGATAGAAGAGTGAAGAGGAGAGCAATGTTATTGTTCCGGTAAATAACCGTAAGGAAGAGAATATCGATTTTTGATAAATCTTCGTTTTAATAACACAGGCTTGCATATTTTTGTTTTGTCACGCGTTATTATATCGTGAAATGCGGTTCGCCGAATGGCTTTAAAACGAAGATTTATCGATGTCCCAGGAATCGCCTCTTCAACCTGTTCTCCGAGCGCTTCCTCTTCCCGTTCCTCTTCTTCTTCTCTTTCTTTACGCAACAATAAATCTTTAATACTATTAAAATTAACTAAACGCGAGTTTTCAAAATTCAAGGTTATACTCTTTACTTTGCAAACTTCGCGTGTGAGTCCTTCGGGTGTACGGACCACATATGCGTAAAATTTCGGACTACCGGATACGAACGACTCAATGTAACTACCTTGTCCGTAGCTAGCGAGTTCATCCGTTATGTCGCCTAAAAAATTACCCGTATGCGGTTCGTATTCCTGCGGATCTCCGCGACTTACATAAATACAGGAATCCGTGTCGTAATATAAAACGCGCTTGTCTAATTTTTCTAAATAATCATACAATTTTAATCGCGCTTGAGCCGTCGTGTAAGCCGCTATTATAACATTAGTAAGAGGCGAAGGTACGATCGCCTCTTCTCGTAGTCGAAACGAAACATATATCACCTCATCGTTTACAGGCAATATATCGGTTATTTCATGTTGAGGGCTAGTGAGCAAACTCATTAATCGTTCTTGTGTTTTGACAATCACGGTATTCGGTAAGTTTGCACGTTGACCAAATTTACCCCAAAAAGAATTCAAGCATAATTTAGCCACCGAGCGTAAACCGGAATTGTGTGCAATGTTATCTTTTTCAAGAACGATTCCTTCTACTTCCTCATACTCACGGATGTAACGCTCTTTAGCAACGTTATCGACACAGTTGCTCGGCCATCCGCTAGCTTCTTGCTTTAATTGTAGAAATGTATTGATGTATTCCGTAAATAGACCCCCTTGTCGCGTACCGGTTTCGTAACGAGTGATGTTATATTGCCAAATTTCACTAACCCCTGTCACGAAATATCCTTTCTCGATTGCTTTTCGTAATTCGCACGATATCCATGTACCTTCGAATTCGTGTTCGTGAGCTTTGTGAGTACACACAATCTGAGAAAATGTTTCGCAGCAACTACGACATAACGCAAATAATAATTTACCCTGCACGCGATAGGGTAATACAGGATGAAAGAGATCGCGGGGAGGAAGTACTTTACATCGCACGAGCCCCTCGACTGAATCGAAATTATATCCCGGTGATAATCCGATTAATTCCTCGCATTCCTCACCTACGTATATTGTCGGGTGACCAATCGGAAAATCACCGGTCTTCAACACAAACGGATACAGAGAACATACATCCACGTAACGTATCTTTTCTGTACCCGTGATCTCGTATCGCGTTACGATATTTCCTGTGCGTCCGCCGTAAAATGAGTCTCGGGGATTGAGCGGTTTGACGTCTATCATTTGATGTCGATGTAGATATTCGCGCATCTCGACATTTTCATTCATTTCGCGATCAAAGTCGCATTCCCACTTCTCAATCACCCTATATCCGCGCTTACGAAGACGAAATGTCGTTGCAACGGTGTGTTCGTAGCGTGAATCACATGTGTCTGTACAATCTGTCGAAAGCAGTCTATCGCGATTTACCCGAAAACATCTTGGACAACCATGCCAAAAACAACCGTGAAACTGTAATACGTAATATTGCGTTACGTTATTTTCTACCGACTCGTAGTATCCATCGACTAGCGTACCATCGCGTAATCGATATTCTCGAGCGCGACCGCCATGGATAATATGATGAGCGAGCTCCCGCTCTTTCCATATCAACCATTGCAGGGCTTTACGCGAGTGAATATTCGCATGTCTGTATCCCCCCATTGGAATGATACCGATCTCTCTTTCGCGTAAAAAGTTTTTTCTCAATACTCGCATACACGTTGAGGCGATGGTTGTGCATTCCTCGAATGGACACACGTTTCCACGCTCTAAGAATATTTTTCTAAAAGCCATACACGCTCGTCTAAGGATATCTACATTGTTACGACAATAAAGCAATATTTCACGTTGAAAATCAAACACATAGTTCGCGCGCGTCATCTCGGAGTGCCACGCGAGAAATTTTTCGCGTTCTTTCATCTGCATAGAATCGGGTGAATAATATTGAACACCGGGTAACGCTCCGACATAAGACTGATTATCGATAGTATTGAATAAATGTGGAAAAATGCCTTTATTCGTACCTTCTGTCAGTCCAAAAGCTTTAGGTAATTCGGATAAACGCATCGGCATGTAATTGATACTATCGATAAATTTCGTATGACCTAGCGTTAATACAACTATTTTCGTACCGTTTAAAATGACTTGAGGTTCTAAGACATGGTTTTCCACGATATATTTCAAAATAAATTGCGCGTCGAATGATTTCGCGTTATGCGCGATGCAAATTATTTGTTTAAAATATTTTGTCGGCCGCGTTACGAAATCTACAAATTCCTGCACAGGGTTGCGACAAAATATAAATTCGCGAATACCGCACTAGCGACATCGCACCGACATTTCATCTATTTCTGCACACTCCTCGCAAATTTGTTGAGCGACGCAGAGCGTAGGTACGTGAATTTTTACATTTGTGCTACCTTGGAGCGTTTCGTCTTGCCTCGTCTCAAAGTCATAAAACACGAATGCGACCCGGCTTTCTACGCGTTCGCGAGTCTGATTAATCAAACCTTCGGCGTCATCGTCGTCGTCGTTTCTCCGCTGTTGTTGTTCGCTATTTCCATCCGCGTGTTCGGAAGTGCTCGGATCGGGACGATTATCGCCATGCCGACGAAGGGGAAGCATGTAACAAAGATGATTCAAAGGCTGAAGAGAACGACACGTAGCGCAATAAGCCGTGTCGCATTCGTGTTGATTATTTCTTTGAATCAAACGTCCGCAATCTTCGCAAAATCGTATAGTTTCACAAACACTCCGACGTGATTTACCATCGTATGATTTTACCGCGCGATGACGCTCCAAGCAGGCATGATTGAAAAATTCACGTCTACAATTATCGCACCTAATACGATCCGCGAATGATTGCTTGCACGGCGGCATCCGTTACATCGCGGACATTTATTAGAGCATCGATGCTCTCTCACATTGGAGCGGTAACTTAAATTACACGGGATACAATATCCCCGCCCGCCTGCTGCTGCATTTAAATTTAAAATTACATCGAAATGTTTATTATTTAAACTGTATAATAGATTTAGACGAGTTTTTATTTCCCGCTGCAAAGTGGTTAGAAATGCGTTTCCATCGAATAGCGGATTACCCCCTCGACCAAAAGTATCGTCGTTATATATTATTATCGCGACATTTTTGCTCGCGAGATATTGCTGAAAACGCTCGATTTCATCAATTCCACTCCCTTCCTCCGGAATCGTGACACCGGCATTCCTCGTAAGTTGCAACGCAAACTCGCGCTGTAACACCGAGTTTTGTCTTCTCACCGCATTCCATTTCGCGTGTAACTCTCCCGTGCGTAAATTTCCACGCTCGTTAAAAATTAAAGCCGATACAAGCGCGCGAGGAAGACATAAATTATCGGTATTGGAAATTGTTAAAATCGAGCGTTTAGCAATAACATCGTGCGTAAACCTGTTACGGCCGCGACCAATGGGAGGGGTGACTTTAAAAATCCGAATGTTAAATTCTTGCGCTATATCGTGTCCTCTGCAGCTTTGCGCTAACGAGCTTACGAGTTCCCAAATATTTTCGTAAGTCAAATCTCGCAAAGGTCGGAACGATATACCTGCGGGGCCGCGGGTTAAACTTGCGGAATCGAAAGATATACCGACGTAATCCCTCGGTTCGCACGAATGCAACGCGTACTCGTGAAGTTCGCGAAACGCATTTTCTAACCACTCATACACGTTTGCTCCTTCGGGTATCGGACGAATACGGAAACTAATTTCCCGTCCTTCTACACCAAAAGTTCTAAAGCGATGCACGTTTTCCGCCAACATTATTAAATATCTAAAATTACCATCAGGCTCTTGATTCGCTATTTCTTCCTCCGCTTCTTCTTCTTCTTCCTCTTGTCCACCAGCAGCCTCTAAATGTCGCTCTTCGTCGGAAGTTTCCTCAGCGGAGCGGGTTTGGGAATCTTCTTGTTGTATTCTGACGTTCCTTCCCCCACCACTCTGTACTGTGAGAAATAAAAATTATATTAACAAAATAAAATATTTAATAAAATATTACTCTCTTACGTTTGAATTTTTATTAATAATGTGAAAATGTTGTTATTAATAATAATTATGTTAAGTTCACCTACGTTTTAATATTCTTTTACCGGGGCATCTGTATCACCCTGCGAGGGTTAATACTCCGGTGAATATGAAATTTCGGGCGCGATGTTAGGAGAGAAAGAAATTCCTAATAAAATTTTATTTTAATTAAAATAAACAAAAAATTTAAACGTAGGAGAAGATTAAGTATAAAATATAAAATTATTACCTTCCTTGCCCATCGCCCCGCTATTTTCTTCTTCTTCTTCTTCTTCTACAGAAAACGTGGCGTTGTTATTTTCATCTTCCACTTCTTCTTCATCTCCCGTTTGTTCTTCTCGATTTTCCGGCTCTTCTTCTTCATCTCCCGTTTGCTCTATTTCTTCTTCTTCCAACTCTTCATCTTCCTCTTCCTTCTCCTCCTCCTCCTCCTCCACTTCCTCCTCCAGCTCCTCTTCATCTTCCGAAATCGTGTTTATTTCCTCGTCAATTTCCTCCCCCGTTCTCGCTCCTCTACGACCATGTTTTCATTCGCCGCGTCATCTAATATTCATCAGTCATATATTATTAGTATTTCACATAATTAAAAAATCTTTTGTGTTGATATATAGCACTGTAGTATTTTTCTTACTTACTTTCAAGCGGAGTAAATATGGCCGCCTTATCGAACGGACTTACTTCGCGAACGCGAAGCTCTTCCACGTCGTTATCACTTTCGGCTAAATCAATAACCAGATGTTCCAGCTCCGGCGTTAACACGATGCGTGCACGGCCTGGAACGTATATTATTTTTATTAAAAAATTTCCTGTTTAATATAATGTTTTCTAGCAGCGCGATATAATTTATGATGTTAAAAACTTACGCGAAGGTCCGGGCTCCGGCGAAGAATCCGCTCGTCGTCTTCTATTTAACCTTAATTTAAGTGATACGGGGCGATTCTCTAGTACGCGCAACCGGTTTCCTGTAACGCGTGCGACAGGGCGTACGAAAGCTAAAGTTTTAGCGATTTAAATAAATAATTGGGGTAGTTTTAATTAATTTTTATTTATAATTAAGTGTAAAAAAAAAATAAAAACTTACCATTATTATCTTCTCCCCGGAGAACTCGATGAAAATGTAGGAGGAGATATTCTATGTGACTTGCTGCGTCGTTTTCTTTCTCACCACCAAAATAGTATCGCGACTCGATCACCTCACCCGCGATAATCACTAATTCGCGAAAAACACTAAAATGTCCTAGTCGGAATAATACCGCTAGCACAGCGTTGGGACATTTCCCCGCGAATTTTCCAAAAATATTGAAGCATTTGTCTTCACTAGCGCATGTTAATTCATATATATGCTTGGAAAAATTTTTTCCGCATAAACTCTGCGCTAGTGATAGACAAATTTCAATTACTTTTTTCAAACTCATTATTTGAAATTTAATAGTACACTTGCGTCGAATACGTGAGTACGCGAGAGACGAAATTCAAAAATGTAACTAGCTAACTTAACTCCGAGAGCCGTATTTATATATGTTTATGGAAATCAAAATGGAGGATTTTCAGGTAACTTTTTCGATTTATTTTATCTTTTTTATCTTTTTTCTCATAAACGTGTATTCTTACCCATGTTTTATATATATATATATGGTAATCTTTACTTAGATACAGAAAATATTTAATCTAGGGCGATATTTACTTAATTACGAAAAGTTTATAGAAATCAAGATGAGGAATTTTCAGGTATCTTTTCTCGATTTTATTTTATCTATTTTTATCTTTTTTTTTTATTTTTTTTCTCATAGGCGTGTATTTTTACCCATGTTTTATATATATATATATCTATATATATTGTTATGTCCGTGTCCCGCCCGTTTGACGATACATCCCTGTATTATACGATCGTCAGGATTTTCTATTAGGATCTTCTATCAGGGTCTTCTATCAGGGTCTTCTATCAGGGTCTTCTATCAGGATCTTCTATCGTCGCTAAGAAGCTGTTTATGTCTATCGATGCGTTTTGTTCTGGTCTAGCTGTCGTGCGGTGAGGACGTATCCTCTGACAGCTGATCGGCGGATATATTTGCGTTAGGATTAATGCACGTAATATTATATTGTATCGCTACGGTTTATTGGCTTCTAATATTAAAGTTTATTGCTATACTACGCGAGTGTATTCATTTCCGGCGTGTGAGAGTTTGAGTGCGCGCGACATTTCTTTGAGATAATCAGAAGAGTGGTCGCGGACGTAACAATATATATATATATATATATATATATATATATTGTTACGTCCTCGCGACGTCTCTTGCGCTGTCTCACAAAAAGATGTCACTCACACTCTCACTCGCGCCTGGAATGAATAAATTCTCGTAATGAGGAAAGGAGTTTTAATAAAACGATCCAATACAATAAAGCAAAGAAATACAATATATAATAGGCCAAAATGCCCATCGGTCTCGTAAGCGTCCGCTCGGTGCGACAGCTAGACCAAATCTAATCTTGGCGCCCTAAAACATTTGAACGCCGGTTGTCTATAAACAACCCTCCTAGGAGATGAAAAGGGATGAAGGTGCTCAGGGGATGTAAACCAGGGACGTAACACTACCCCCCCTTCTTCAAGATTGTCGTCCCGACAATCAGGAACAGGGGGCTATCCAACGCTGTCCAATAACTCTGCATTCCGATGCCGACCTCAGGACTCCGACGAATTTTCCTGTTCTACCCTGGGCTCCTGCCACAGGTTACCGAACAATTCGCCATTCTGGATCCCGTCGCACATCCACACAAGTTATCGTCGACTCCAGGGCACCGACGAGCCTTCCTGCTCTACCCTGGGCTGCTGCCACAGGTTACCAAGCGACTTCGTCATTCTGGTCCCAATCGACTGACAGTCCAACGTCGACTCCAGGGCTCTAACGAATCATCCTGCCCTACCCCGGGCTGCTGCCACAGGTTACCGGGTGATTCGCCAACTCAAACCCAATCGACCTTCGATGTTTTGTTTTCCACGTCCTGATTTTCCTGCGACCTCGTGAAGAATTTCAGACAAGGGGGGGTAACTTCCGTGGACCCATCGTTCCTTATGGACTCCCCAAGTCCCTGCCTCGGCATTTGCCCGAAGTCCCGCGGGAAAACCACGGATCAAAAACCGCGAGAGAGGCAGTCTTCGTAGAATGAACTGAAGACGAAAACCCTTCTTCCTGGAAAGCTCAGTTCAAAAATCGGCTTCTCCGCCATATCCAGAAAACTCCGTTTCTCCCCAAAGCAGAATTGCAAACACTCCTTTAATCGAAACCTCTCCCTCGAGTGAAATTTCTCTTCTTCGGAGATTCTGGAGATCTAAAGAAAAAGAAGATTACGCAATAATTAATTCACCCTACTTTTATCTGTTCAAATTTTCCTCTGAATCTTCCATAGAATAGACATTTTTCGGGCTCTAATCTATTCTAACAATCCTTATCCCTTTCCAGAAAAGGAGCTATCCTATCCGCATGCACAACCTTTTTCCTATGCCTAGGAGTCTTTTGGATACAATATACCACGTCGTTAAATCTTTTAATAACCGAATAAGGACCCTCCCAATTATTCTGCAATTTCTGGGCTTTCCCTTAAATTCGCGGCTAAAGCAACGGTCTTCGCGGATTCGTCCCAATTATTCGCGCGCGCGACCAAAAGAAATTGGGAGAGGAACTCCCGCAGCGGAACTTTCCCGTCAAATGTATCGGGTTTTACTTTAAAACCGATTCTCGCGCGAAGATCACTACTAATATCTCCGCAAGCTCTATTATCGGAGTTACAAGCGATATTATTGGGAGGACTTAGCTCGTTTTCATTCCGCGAGGTGATTCTCTGCTCTAGCCGGCGCAGCTCCTCGTCGCGTTGTCGCAGTAAAGCTTCGAATTGCGTGCGCTCCTGCTCTCGTTGTTCTCGCAGCTCTCTGATTTCCCGGAGCGCAGTTTGCAGCACATTTTCCTCCGAAAGAGTCCGTATTTGATGGCGTTCGCAGCGGAGCTTGTGAACGAGTTAGTCTGGGCGAATGTTGGGTGGTCATTTTCCTAATTATTTTTCGTAGCTCGTTGTTCGTTCGATCCCGGACGAGCCCCCAAAATGTTACGTCCTCGCGACGTCTCTTGCGCTGTCTCACAAAAAGATGTCACTCACACTCTCACTCGCGTCCGGAATGAATAAATTCTCGTAATGAGGAAAGGAGTTTTAATGAAACGACCCAATACAATAAAGCAAAGAAATACAATATATAATAGGCCAAAATGCCCATCGGTCTCGTAAGCGTCCGCTCGGTGCGACAGCTAGACCAAATCTAATCTTGGCGCCCTAAAACATTTGAACGCCGGTTGTCTATAAACAACCCTCCTAGGAGATGAAAAGGGATGAAGGTGCTCAGGGGATGTAAACCAGGGACGTAACAATATATATATATATATATATATATATGGTAATATTTACTTAGATACAGAAAATATTTAATCTAGGACGTTATTTACTTAGTTACAAAAAGTTTATAGAAATCAAGATGAGGAATTTTCAAGTATCTTTTCTCGATAGCGATAGGAATTTTATATTTTCTCTGAAGTCAGATTTAAAATTATATCATTTATATTGTTTAAAAAATTCCTCTTCCACATTAATAATTATATCGTTTATATTGTTTAAAAAATTCCCTTCCCACATAATTTTTATTATACTACGCATGCATTTTCTCCCTATCGCTTTATTGTTTAAAAAATTCCCCTTCCACATTAAAAATTATATTATTTATATTGTTTAAAAAATCCCTTCCTCATAATTTTTATTTATCTACGCATACATTTTCTCCCTACCACTTTTCTATTTTATCTTCCTTCTTATAAATTTTCTTGAAAATCTTCGCTCACTCGTCTTTCATCGTCCGGACTTTCAAGTTCGTTAGTAAAAAAGTTTGTTAGTAAAAAGTTCTCGATTTTTCGATTTTTCCGTGTCTTTGATTATTATATCTTTGATTTTCTACGCGGCAACTACCATGAACAATCTTAAGAAAATCGAGCAACAACCACGTATGTTGCTGTCAACAACATACGGATTGAATTCATCCTACACGAAGAAAATTCAAGTGGGTCTTATGACGGAAGACAACGTCGAACTGGATTTTCTGCCTGCTGTTAAATTAACATCTCACGGAGCTGTAGGGATTTGCTTCGACATGGAATCGTGGCAAAAATTTCAAGAAAACATGGAAACGATGTCGAGCTACTTAAACGGTGATAAAATTAATTTGAGCTCGATCATCTTTAACAAGATAATTGTAAATTTCACTACTGCATATGGTGCTAGAGCCATACTAATAACATATCGTGAAAACGAGCAAGAAGATCTTTCTTCCGAGACTGTGGAGGATACGAACGAAAACGGACCGAAGGCGAAGAAACGTAAAACTTACAACATTGCGATAGTCATGCAGAGAACGACTTTTCAAGGTGTAGAAAATATAGTTGATTGTGTGAACGCTAATTTAAATCGTCTAAATTTTATTTTAACTAATGTCAACGAATGTGCTCGATATTTAATTAACTAAATACAGTTAAATCTTCCTGTCAACGGTAGCATTAATAACAGTATCGTGAAACTCACGATCAGAGGTAACAGTAAGGAAATAGAACGTAATGTACGTACCCAACTGAAAGATTTAACATTTCTCGATGTATACTTTGAGATAACATTTTTAGAAATAATTTCACTTTATTTCGAACAAATTGTACATACAATTATATCAAAACGTAAATTTTAATAATTATTCGACGAATATTTTCTTGAAATGTTTGTGAATAATTTTGTTCTGTAAAAATATTTTAAATATAAATCATATTTGTACTTTTAAAACCATTGTTCAATTTTCTTTCACTTCCTCTTTCCAGAAATTTCCTCAACATCTATGTTTCTGTTTACCTTCATTAAGCAGCGAGTTATTTTAAAATAAAATTTTATCTGACATCTTTTCAACAATAAGCATTCTTTCTAATCTACGATGATGCATTATTTTTTTATCGTGACACGAGTCGGAATGCTCGCCAGTACAAATATTTGCGTGTTCTTTTTTTATTACCCTACGGCATTGTCAGTTACTACCTGCCACCGATCCCCGGTCGACCGCATGACGCTTTTCTTGGTCAAAATGTTTTTACCCCACCCCGTTTAATATCGACCATTTGATTCGACGAGCTATCCTTGCCATACGTATACCCGAACTGTTTTTACCCCACCCCGTCCAATATCGACCATTTGATTCGACGAGCTATTCTTGCCATACGTATACCCGAATCCCCATACCGTACCCTACGCAACTTTAGCTTAAATACCTCATCTAATCCTTACACTAGTAAGATCTCGTTTAGCTCAACATACTAGGACCCTGCTCGGAAACACGAAGGCCCCAGGTTCAAATCCAGAGGAAATCAGAAAAAATAAAAAAAAATAAAAAAAATTCTCATCCCCACCTTTCGGGGCCGGTCGCCATTTTTTTTTCCCCAACACCCTCTCCCCCTACACCCACACTCGGAAAAACCAGACGCCGGTGGTGGGGGAAAGATAAGATAAGACACGGCGCCAGACGGGTCGGTGGTGGGGGTTTGTTTTGACGGGCCATAGTGCCCACTATACTACTTCTGACTCTCCTCATTTGTAACTGATAGCTGGCGATCTTTTACTCCACCAGTAGTTTCATATCGCTGCACAGTTTAAATGACTGTAGATATGGAAATTAACGGTCATCATTTCGGAACGGTTGATTAAATATTGTTCGAGTTTGCGAGTAAGAACGTTGAAGGTCACCCCAACCTTGTATCATTAAGTTTTATTTAGTATTAATCGTTCTTGCTTACTAAGTCGTACATACGCTATAGTTTAGAGATTGATTGAACATAAAAAATACGTGAAAGATTTCCAAAAAAGATTGTTTAATTTGAGAGAAATTTTTTAATATTGAAATGCTCTGTAAAGAAATACGTAGTTGCATCAGAATAATGTCGGGTGAGTAAGTCAATTTCATTCATAATATTTTACTAATAACAACATGAGTGTGAACTTCTATTTTCCAATATTAATACATACTACAATTTTCATTTTGACACAAAATTTATACTGCTTTGGACTCATTCTAGTCACACTCAACGGAATATCTAGAACCTCGCTTTTGGTTTATTAATATGTGGATTAGGTAACACTAGCACCAAAAGCCCATAGGAGAAGTAGTGGGATCGGCCGATCAGATCGGCGTTCAAATCAAACTCTACATGTTCTTTCCAATGGAGTTTCATCACCATACACTTTGAATAATAAGCAATGCATTTCAGCTGCAGTTTTCTTGAGCTCAAAGTAGTGAAAAAGCACATGTCGAAAAAACAGCTTATCACGGTTCATTTTCAATCAATTAAAAAATTTCTTTGGCGTCAAGAAATCTAATCAGTAGGACTAAATCACTTTCAACAATGTCTAAATTACAAAAAATATGCGACTTTATCGTTGAAACTTGCCAGAGTTTCAGCCGGCACTCTCTAATAGCGACCCGCAAGAATTAAGTTTATCAGAAGGTATCTGAGCGTAAAATTTTTCGCTCTTTCAGAATTCATGGTCAAAAATAGGGGTTTCTATTGAAAAAACATGAGTTGACCTTCAAATGACCTTGAAAATGGAGATCAAGCTCAAAATCGAAGTCAGCATAACGTAGCTTACTTAAATTCCTACAATTCTTATTAGGGTCATTTTTCTTGAAACTTTATTACTGAAGAGTTATTAGGGTAGTCCGTTACTTTAAGACACCTTGTATACTAGATAATACAACCGCGCTTTTTGCGCGCACCAAACAAATTTCTACTCCGCGAGTGTACATAATTTTAATTAGCCGAATTTTAATTATATACATAACTCTAATTTCCGAATTTCTATTATACATATACATAATTTTAATACGCTGAATTTTCATTATAAATATAATTTTAATTTGCCAAATTTTTATTATGCACAAAATTTTAATTTTTCATTTTTCATTATGTACATAATTTTATTTCTTGAATTTTTATTATGCACATAATTTTAATTCGCCGTATTTCTATTATGTACATAATTTCTCTTTTTTTCAGATTTTTAAAATAAATTTCTTTTTTTTGTTCTAAAAATGTTTTTCACAGTTCGCAAAGAACTCGCTATTATGTTACCACTTCTGAGTCCTTTATCAAACTATAAGGGTAATTCTTTTTGTACTTCATAAAAATTCATAATGTAAATCTACTATCGTCTCGCGGGCCGATTATCCGCCCGCCACATGAGGCTCTGGCGCCTAAGGCGCTCCCCTAAACGCCATACACGGGCTGCCCCACTCCGGGGGCGCCTCATTACTGCGCCGTTACGCCAGTGTTCTTAGACGGGCTAGGTTTTTTCGCGCATGCGCATTAAATGTAGTATTAATGAAGTAGTCACTCGCATGAAATGGGGTCCTGATTTCCCCCTCTGTTTAATTTTTCTTAAATTATTGAAAATTTTTTAAAATAATTAATGAATCGTATAATTTTTATTATAAATATAATAAATTTAATTAAAAATGTTAAATATAAACATACAATAAACAAATAATGAAATTATAAAATATATACATATACGTGTACCTATGTTATAACATACGTAAATTACGAGTTTAGTTTTTATTTATACAATTTATAATTTGAATTATTGATTAATTTTAATATACATAAATTATAATAATACACTTTTATATTACATATATTGTAATAATTTATTTATTTTTACGTACGTTCAATTTATCTGTTTCCTGCGATTCCGCCAAAACTCCGTGGTCCAGGGTCTTGGTCCGTAGTTGCGCGCGCAAACATCATACGTTACTGTAGTCGTCATGGTTACGTCACGGTAATACGCGCATGCGCGAAAAAACCTAGCCCGTCTAACAACACTGCGTTACGCTATCGGCGCTACCCCTGCCATGCGCCCGACGCATGGTGGGATGCCGTCGGCCGGATATATAAGTCGGCTCGGCGGATGAGACGGCACCAGTCCCGTACTCCAGATTCCTATACCAGGCAGCGGGCTTCTTGCTGTTAGGCCAGGCTTCTCGGTTTCTGGTTCCTTCCGTTTGCATCGGGCAACGGGTTTCCCGTTGTTAGGCCGGGTTTCCCGGTTTCCGGTCTCTTCCTGCTACAAACTGGGCAACGGGCTTCCCGTCGCTAGGCCGGATTTCCCGGTTTCCGGTTCTTCCTGCTAGTCTCCGAGCGACGGGCTTCCCGTCGTTAGGCTGGGTTCCCCGGTTTCCGGAATACCTCGTTCCTCCTGCATCGGGCATATTAGGCGACTTGTAAGTCCCTTCCGGACACTGTTATAGGCTATATACAACGTAATTAGCAGTACGTTCCTTCGGGGCAAAATATAAATATATTTTCTTTCGCGTCATACAGCCTCAATCTGTATCACCCGCAGGGTGGCCTGTAAATCCTCAGCGGACACTCTACTTTTTATTTTTAATAAATAAAGCATTTTTGTAAAGAAATAAGCAAGTCTGAGTCTCCCCCTTCTCCCAAATTCTGGAACCGGCGAGCCGATCCGCGGCATCGGGAAAGGTGCACCGTTACAAATCTTAAATAGTACTCTAAAGGAATTCTATTATAGGTCGTTTTAAAAGCTTCTTGAATAGGTTTTCGGATAGATTATAAATTATTTATACTTTAAGAGTTTAACAAGGCTCTGTAATATAAATATAAATTTAAAGTGTAAGACAGGCAATAAGAGCCAAATCGCGGATGACAGTGCATTATCCCAACAAAACTAAATTTTGTTGGATTGGTTGACAAAGCATTTTTATTATTGCACCCAATTTTCCATACCAAGAACTTAAAGTTGATAATTGATATATTAATTAAAAATGGCTACCCTACTAAATTAATTTTTCAAACCATAAATCATCGTTTAAAATTACTGATCAATAAAAACAACAACATTATTAACAATAGTATTTCTATTCTAAAATCACCTAATTCATACTTTACCATTCCATATTTACTAACCATATCTGAACAACTACAATGCGTTTGTTTACCAACATTAATATATATAACAGAGAAAAGTATAGAATCGAAAGGATCTGAATAGCTCAGCTGGAAGAGCAGTCGCCCGGCAAGCGAAAGGTCTCGGGTTCGATTCCCGATTCAGCGATTTTCGGATCTATATTTTTCTCTTGCATTCATTTATTTATTTTCCGTGGGGGGGTTAAAGGGGGTATTGAAATTAAATCTCAAATATGAGATTATTTCATATTTTAAAATCTTGGCCGTGTCCAAGTAAAATTTGGTGCCTTGTGCACCGGTATTTAATTCTAACGGAAAATTATTTAGTTTCGTTAGGATAACGCATTGTCATCCGCGATTTGGCTCTTGTTGCCCGTCTTATACGTTAAATTTACATATCTGAACAATTTAAAAATATCACAAGAAATCTCAATACAAAACTCTCCTACTTCAGTTTAAAGAAGTTAAACAAACACATTAAAGTGCATAAAGATTAAAGTTCCAATTTTTTCCAATACCAATGTTGTTTATAGAATTGAATGTGCTGACTGTAATGCATCATATGTGGCCAAACTGGATGTAAATTAAGTCCTAGGATTTCGGAACATAAACTTGACATTAATAAGAATACAACGAATAAATCTGTTATAACTAACCATAGGCTCGATTTCAACCACGAATTTAAATGGAATAAAATAAAAATTCTTGATAAAGAAAATTTTCTCGAAAAAAGATTAATCTCCGAGATGATTTATATTGAAAGACAAACAAATAATTTGAACTTGCAAACGAACACAGAATGTTTACCTAATACATATATAAACAGTATTGATAAACTACCGAAATTCTGAAAATAGATACACAAATATAATAAGTTAACACCGCTCATTTTCACCTTTCGATCACTTTGTCTGTGACATTGTAAGTGTGCGGATCTCAGGAATCGATGTTCCTCTTACACTACTGTTTTACGTTGCAATTTAATCATATGTAAGTTTATAAACATCTTTGTTTTTGTACAACCTATTAAGCTTAAATAAATCAATAACTATTTAATAACGTTATAGGATTCAAATCATTATGTGTCTATCGGGTCTAATAACCGGAGTAGAAACACAATTTACGAATTTTAACCATCATATTATGACTATGTTGGAGGAATATCGCTTTTCATTTTTACATCATGTTCTCTTTTTCTCTTACCATAATATTTGTTAATCATTATATCTATCATTGTATTTTTAATGCGTTACATACTCTATGACGTTTTTGATTATGCTTGATGTATATGTTACCGTTATGTCTCCGTTTATTAGTTTTTAAATTCAGAATTTAATCAGCGTTGATAATGGTCAAAATATTGACCGAAACGTTCGCTTTGTATTTGTATTTAAAGAGTACTTATGTTTTATATTTATGAGTTATATTTATAAGTTATATTTATAAGTTTTATGAGTAAACTTATATTTTTATATTTACTGCTCTTAACAGCCTTTTATCAAATTTATTCTAATTTTTTTTTGTTAGAATTAAATATCTGTGCACAAGGCATCAAATTTTACTTGGTCACGGCCAAGATTTTAAAATTGGAATAATCTCTACAAGAGATTTAATTCCATACATCCTCTGTTCCTCCCTAAAAAAATAAATGCGAGAGAAAAATATAGACCCGAAAGTCGCTGAATCGGGTTCGATTTCGATTAATTCAATTAAATCTCTTGTAGAGATTATTCCAATTTTAAATCTTGGCCGAGACCAAGTAAAATTTAGTGCCTTGTGCACAGATATTTAATTTTAACGAAAAAATTTAGTTTCGTTGGGATAACGCACTGTCATTCGCGATTTGGCTCTTATTGCCTGTCTTACACTTTAAATTTATATTTATTTATACTTTATTTTTATTTTAAAAATAATTTTTTATTATAAAAAGATGTTCTCTCATATAATATAAAGATGTTGACATATTTGTACATTATTTTCTTTGGTTTTAATGTACTTCTAATAAATCATATAAAAATAAAACAGCGTTTTTAATAAATATCTCGATCACAACCAATATCACATGAGAAAAAACTTATAGATACTTAACGATAACCTTAACTTAAAGATAAACCTATAAACTAGATCTCTTTCTCTCTTTATATATGTATTATATAAAAGTATAAAGTTTTCTATAATTGTTAATTTATAACGCTCAACATTACAGGCGCAATCTTTTAATATAATTTGTACCTTATAATAAATGTATTTTCAGAACATATTTTTTAAAAAATAAAATTATATAATTAAAAATAAAAATAAATCATTTGTGATATTAAAAAAATAGCGAATTTATTTTTAATACGGAAAATAATTTCGGAAATTTGACCGAATACAATTTATAAGAAATCAAGGAATTCAAATTTCCTTTGCCTATCAGCTTGCCCGTTATATATAAATGAACGAAAGTTTCGGTAACGTATACAGGTTTAAATTGTCAAGTATATCCTTTTAATTTACAAAGAATAAAGAAAAAATTGACAAGAATAACAAGTATCTATATATATAAGCACCGTCTGTCTGTCTGTTTGTTTGTCTGTACCCGATTTACTACCGCATTTGTGGACCGATGTTCGTGAAACTGGTACCAAAATGTTGCAAATTTTTCGGAGGTGGCTGCTGTGGGGTTTTTAAAAAATTTTTTTTTTCCTCAGAGGAGAGTATGTTTTTGCGAAAAATATCTTTTTTTCAAATTGGTACCAAAATGTTGCAAATTTTTCGGGAGTGGCTGCTGTGTGGTTTTTTCAAGTTTCTATCCACCCACGCACTTACACATTTATTGGCAGATTTTCACGAAATTGGTACCAAAATTTCGTAAATTTTTTGGGGATGACTACTAGGTTTTTTATTTTACATCCACCCACGCACACCCATCTACGCTCTTACACATTTATTGGCAGATTTTCACGAAATTGGTACCAAAATTTTGTAAATTATTTGGGGATGACTACTAAGTGTTTTTTTTTTTATTTTACATCCCCACTCATGTATCCACCCACGCATTCACATCTGAATTGACCAATTTTCTTGAAATTGGTACCAAATTTATTAAAATTTTGCAAATTTTTCGATGACTACTCGGTGGTTTTTTAAATTTTACAGCCCCACCCACGCACCCACCCATGCATTTATGTCTTAATTGATTGATTCTCTCGAAATCGGTACTAAAATTTCGCTAATTTTTCGGGGATGGCTAATATTTGATTTTTTTAGTTTTGTCCATTTACGCATGCGCGCATTTATGGACCGATTTGCACGACATCAGTACCAAAGTTTTGCAATTTTTCTAAAAAACCTGCTATTAATTTTTTTTTAAAGCCACAATCTCCACTTGATTCCTCTCGACCAATAGAGCCAAACGCGATGTTATTGCGATAATTGTGAAAGAAAGAACATTTGAAAAGGAATTTGAATCCTGTGGTTGGGATCTCAAAAATTCCCTCTGTTCCTTCTCTTAACATCCCCTGTAAAGAAATAGGCGAGAAAAATATTGGTCCAAAAGTCGGCTGAATCGGGACTAATTTTTTTTTACTACTAAGTGGTTTTTTAAAGTTTTATCCCACCCACGCATCTACCCACGCGCGCGCGCATTTATGAACCGATTTGAATGAAATTGGTACTAAATTTTTGAAAATTTTTATGAGAAGTCTGCTATTAATTTTTTTTAAGTTCTACACCCACGTCACCCACCCACGCACGCGTGCATTTATGGACCGATTTGCACGAAATCGATATTAGATAACATAGTAGTCATCCACAAAAAAATTTGATTATTTATTTTGGTATAAATTTCGTGAAAGTCGGATAACAAATGTGGAAGTAGTTCGCGGTATTACAGAAAAAAGAATTAATTTTTTGTGTTAAAACAAATTTAATATAGGCTATATGAGGACCGCGTTTCACGCGGTCCGAAAAGCTAGTTTCAATCATAAGAGATTGATGATCACATAATTTAAAATTAAAAATAAAATCTAAGAGTAATAAATTTCATGGAAATACAATTTTTATCTCATTTTATCTTATTTGTCTTAATTAATATTATTTTATATTCAATTCAATTCAATTCTTTATTCTTCCCCTGAGGAATTGAAGGCGCTTTTGAAGGAGCGTTCCCCAACCTTACACAAATTCTTACAATCTTTACTTATATCTACTCTTATCTCTACTCTTACATCTAATTTACAAATAACTTAATTCTACCTTAACCTACTTATCTACTACTTTAGAGAGAGAAAGAGCCGTCCCTACCTATCGCTTCGGCTTCCGATTCCCCATATATTCTCCACCACCTCATTCATACCTCACTCATTCTCCTCCTCATACTTCCTTCCTCCTTTTCCCCTCCCTTCCCCTTTTCTTCCGTTCTTCCCTCTTCCCTCTTTTTCTCTATTTCTCTCATCCATCCTTTCCCTTCTCCTCCTTCCTGCAATATTTCCTTCATTCTTTCCCACCAGTTTCCCTTCACCCCTTCTCCCCCACATTCTCCTATCACATGTTCCCATGTTTCTTCTTCTATCCCACATAACCTACATCTTCTTTTCTCCTCTTCTTCCCAGTATCTTGCCCCTCTCATCTCATTGTTCATTCTGAACCTAACTATCCTTCTCCATCTACTTTCCCCCCATCCCTTTCTCAGGTATTCCGGCAAACCCTTCTCCTTCCATTCTCCATACCATCTATTATATCTCGACTCTCTTATCCTCTCCCATCTTTCCTCCTTTTGCCTTTCCCTGTCTTTCTGCTCCCACCCCTCATATACTTCCTCTCCCCTTCCCCTTTTTTCCTCCATCTCTTTCCCTTCTATTCCTCTTTTTTCCCAGAATTTCTCCCTCTCTTCCTCCCACATCGTTCTTTCCTTTCCTCCTCTTATCCTCTCTTTCATATCCTCAAAACATTTCCTCGCTAAACTTCCTCCCCTTCCTTCCTCCAACTTCCTCTCATACCCTACCGCCCTCCTTCCTGCCCTTATCCTAAATTTGTCTTTTCCTATCTCTTCTCTTACCATATACCCCGGCGTGCACCAGTCTACTCCTAACGTCCATCTAATCCATCGCTCCTGCATTGCCTCCACCTCTCTCCTCTCCTTCCATCCCCATATTTCCGCCCCATATTCCAACACCGTCCCCACCAACCTTTCCATTAGCCATACTCTTTTCATCCAGTCTCCTGCAAACTTTCTCTTTCCCATTCCCCACACCTGTCTTATCACCGCTCCTGCTTTCCTAACTCTGTTCTTTACCTGCGCCTCCTGCCCCCTGTTCCTCTGTAGCTTATACCCTAAATATGTAAATTCTTTCACTTCCTCTAACCTTTTTTCTTTCCATCTCCACTCCACTCTCTTCATTCTTCCTCCTCCCTTTTTAAACCTTATTACCTTTGTCTTATCCACATTCACCTCTAACCTTTTCTTGTCCATATAACTCTCCATTTTCCCCAACATATGTATCATCCCTTCCTCATCCTCCGCCAACAGTACCATGTCATCTGCGTACGCTAAACAATGCACCTTTTCCCCTCCCAGTTTCACCCCCCCCCCCCAACCTCCTTTTCTTAGCACTTCCTCTATATCCGCTATCAGCAAACTGAATAAGTGCGGACTCATTGGGCAACCTTGCCTCACCCCCCTTGCCGTCCAAAAATTTTCTCCCTCCTTCTTCCCCACTCTTACCTTACTCCTCGTTTCCCTGTACACCTCTTCTATCCTACTCCTTAAACCCTTCCTCACTCCCCTCCTCTTCATTGCCTCCATTAACACCTCCCTATCTACCGAATCAAACGCCGCCTTCAGGTCCATAAATGCCGCGACTACCTTTCCTCCCTTCTTATTTACCCTCTTATTCATCAGATAATTCAACACATAGATACTATCCATCACCCCCCATTCCCTTCCTAAAACCTGTCTGACTCTCCGGTATCATATTCTTTCCCTCCATTTCTTCCTTTAACCTTTCAGTTAAAATCCCCACGTATACCTTGTATAGCGTTGGCATCAATGTCACTCCTCTATAGTTTTCCACTTTATTCTCCGTTCCCTTTTTCAACAGTGGCACTATTATCCCTTTTTTCCACCTCTCCGGCCATCCTTCTCCTCTCCATACTCTGTTGCACATTTCCCATACCCACTCTTCTACCCTCTCCCCTCCATATTTCCATACCTCACTTGGTATCCCATCCTCCCCCGCTGCTTTTCCTTTCTTCAGTTTTCCCAGCATCCTCTTCACTTCCTCCCTGCTTATCTCCTGCTCCTCATCCCTCTCCCTTTTTTCTTTCCTCCTCTTACCACTTTTACCTCTATCCCTTTTAATAAATCCATAAAGTATTCCTTCCATTCCTCCGCCTTTATCTCCTCATTCACCCCTTCTCTCTTTTTCCTTTCCCTGTTAATAATCTTCCATACCTCTCCTTCCGTTCTTGCCTCTATCGCCTCCTTGTACCATCTTAGCCTCTCCTCCTCCCTTTTTCCTTTACACATTAACTTATATTCCGCTCTACTCTTCTATATCCTTCTCCTCCTCCTCCTTTTTCCTCCATTCCCTTAACTTTTCCTCACTTCTTTCCTCTTCTTCTCACATTCCTCGTCCCACCACCTTTTCCTTTTCCCTTCTCCACTCTCTTTTTCTCCTTCTCTCAATTCCTCTTCTATTCTTCCTATTTTTTCCTCTAGCTCCTCTTCAATCCCCTCCTTCCACCCCTCTCCCCAACTCTATTTCCTCTCTTATTTTTTCTCCTCCCCTCTTTGTCCATCTCCCTCTTTTTCTTATTCCTTTTCCCTCCCCCCCTTTTTCCCTTTTCAGCTCCTCCTCTTCTTTCTAGCGTTACAATCAATGGGTGATGGTCCGATTCTATGTTATCTCCCACCTCCATTCTCTTTATCCTTTCTTTTACTCTATCCTCTCCCACCACGTAATCTATCACCGATTCCCCTCTTCCTCCTGTGTATGTGTACTCCCCCTTCCTATCCCCTCTTATCCCTCCATTAAAGATTCCCCATCCTACCTCTTCCAACTCTTTTATCAACTTCTTCCCTTCCTCATTACTTTCTTGTCCTTCGATCTTCTTTCTTCTTCCTCCTCCCCCTCCTATCACCCCCCCCCCCCTTCTACCTGTCCTTGCGTTGAAATCTCCTCCCAAAATCGTCCAATTATTTTCTCTTTCTCTTCCATCCATTCCTTCATTTCCTCCAATTTCCTTTCCATGTCCCCGTTGATTGTATACGCCTATTACCCTCCACTTCTCTCTTCCTACTTCTAAATCCGCCATCATTATTCCCTCCGCCTTTTCTCCCATTCCTGATACTTTTATCTTCCCCTCTCCTCCCTTACCCCCATGATCATTCCCCCCATCGGTCTTCCTTCTTCTTTCTCCTCTTTGCTGCTTGCTTCTCCATCTATATCCTTTCGGTAACCTCTTTTTAATCGCCTCCCACCCCCTTTCCTCTATCCATGTTTCCATCATCACTACCACCTCCCAATCTTCTATTCCTTCCAGAACTTTTTCTTCCTTATTCTTCAGCCCTGCCACATTCCAAAAACCTATTTTCCATTCCTCTCTTACTTCTCTTCCTTTTTCCTTTCTCTCCTGTTCCTTTCTCCTTTCTGCCTCCGTCTCCCTTTCTCCTTCCTCCTTTCTCTTCTTACTATTGTTCTCCCCTCCTCCTTTCCTCCTTTCTTCTCTTCTCCCTTCTTCTATCCCTTTTTTTCCTCCATTCTTGTCTTCATACCCCTTCTTCCCCCCTCCTTTTCTCTATACCTTCTCTAATTTCTCCTTTCCAGTTTTTAAGCACACCTTCCTCCTCTTCCCATCTCCACCATACATCATTGATTTTTATCCTTCCATAGCTCGTCCATACATTGTTCCTTTCTCCTTTCTATCTCCGCGATCTCCATTAGTCTCCATTTATCTTCTCTCTTCCCATGTTAATCATCTTCTATTCTCACCTTCTTTCCTCTTAATATCCTCTTCTCTCCATTAACCTGTCTTTTTTTGTTCTCTACTTCCTAGTTTCACTACCACCCATTTCACCTTCCTTTCCTCCTTTCCTTTCAACATCCTTATCCATTTCTATTTCTGCTTTCGCTCCTTATCTCTTTCATTATTTCTCTACTCTTTCCTTTACACCTTTCCTTCCTTCCTCCAATTCTTTTTATCACTATGTTATTTCTTCTCTCTTCTCTTTCCTTCCATTCTAATTTCTTTACCTATGTCCTTCAACTTTTCCTATTTTGTCTCGTTTATCCCTTACTCCCTCCTTTCGACCTCCTCTCTTTCTCTTTCCCCTTTCTTCCTCTTTCCTCTACTCTTGCCTCCAAATCTATCACTCTCTCTCCAGACTCTCTCTCTCTTTTCTCATTTCTCTTCTTCTTCTCTCCATTCCCCCTCCTTTTTCCAAATTTCTATCTTCAACTTTCTCATTTCCTCGCCTAACTTCTCTGTTATCTTCCTCCCCTATCTCCTCCATCATCCTTCTTAACTCCTCCTTTCTATCCCCCCTACCTCTCTATTCCGCCCTTTCTGTCTTTTGCTCCTTCTTAGGCTTCTTTCCTCTTCTCCTTATCCTCCTCTCCCCCTTCTTCTCTTTTCCTTTTCAAAAAATATCATCTATACATCCCATACTGCCCTCCTTTCCTTCCCTAACTCATCTACTCTTCTCGGCCTCCACTGCCTTCTTTTTTATTTCTTCCCTCATCTCCCTTTTCCCCCCCTTCCTCTAACATCCTATCTCTATTGGTCTCTATCCTCCTATCTCTAATAATCTCTTCATTATCATTTTTCCCTTATCACTTTCTTTCTTTGATTCACTTACTCTATGCTCCAACTCGCTCCAACTCGCTAGTGAATTCCCTAGTGAATTCCCTATCTTTATCCTCTACTACCACCCTACTCCCGACACCTACTCTCTTTCTTCCACGTGTCTACGTGTCCACGTGTCTCAAGCCTTGTCCTACTTTCTATTTTCTAACTCCTTACCCCTTTTATCTTCTCCTATCCTTCAATCTCTCCTCCTCTTTTTCCTACACCCTCTCACCTCCTATCTCCTATTCACCTCACCCCTTTTCTCACTCTTTTCTCACAAATATCTGCCACGCTTTTCACACACCTGTCACTCACTCTCTTACCGAAGACCGGAAGCCAATATTATTTTATATTTATTACCATTTTAGAACATTATTTATAATTTTTTATACTATTATTAAAAAACAAACGAGAAAATTTGAACAAATCACTTTAGAAAATTGTAGAATTAAAGGAAAATTGCTTTGGAATTTATTACTAAATTTTTAAACATCTGTGTACGTTACCGAAATGTTACATACATGTTTGTGATTATCAAAAACCGCCATTAATTGTGTATGCAAGCAAGATGAAAAATTATACATAAATTATCTTAATGAAAAAGAACATATAAAAAAAATATACCGAGAGAATAACACGTCCAAAACAATTCCTCTCATGTATATCCGTATCGCAACTGACATCGTCTTGTCTCTTACAATTTTGTAACGCAACGTGTGCAGCATATCGTCGTATAATTATAATGTTACTTAAATAATTAGGATGCTCACATAAACCCAGGTAACGCAACTACTTCCAGCATGTCGAGATGATTTCTTGCAAAAAGTAAAAAGAAATTTTATTCAATGCTACTATAATAATATTTTTGTTATTAAAGTAACCAGTGTGTTAAAATGATCACCGTCATGAAATCTATTGTTTTTCATTGTTTTTATTTTATTTTTTTTTACTCCAGTTACTAGCATATGTTGCAGCCACTTCTGTATTGCTATCTCGATTTCGCACTTAGGGAACATTTTTTACTTTTAAAATATGGGTTTTCTGCAATAAAAATTTTTTAAATGAGAAATATGTTAAGACCCAGTTTCATCATTTTTTTAACCAAAGTTTAACCAATCATTGTCGAGAATCACTAGTGATCACTACACGATTCTCGACTATGATTGGTTAAACTTCGGATAAAATAAATGGTGAAACTGGGCCTAAAAGTTTAATATTGGTCAAAAACTAGAAAATTAAGTATTACCATTAACTCACGAACAATGAGTTTGGAAAACAAGGTATCTCGAAATTTGAGTGTATTTTTTTGGCCCGACCAAGAATAATCCAATGTCAACTCATTTGACATCAAAAATTCCAATGTAGCTCTAGTATATTTGCCTGCATTAGAACCTCCAATCATTTTATTTCACAAATCTGAAAAAAGTAAGTAAATCATACAAATTGAGCATACAATTAGCTTGTAAACGAAAGTATATGATAATGAATTTTTATGTATAGATTTTGTACTTGCAAGGATGCGTTAAGACTTTCTTAAAATTTATTAAATTCGTCAACAGTTTTTAAGAAAGTTT